>NC_056739.1:739299307-739324307 GCF_019279795.1 Protopterus annectens
AAAAATCTAAATCTGCCTAGGCAACATAGACCTCCAAAGCAGACACACAAGCAATCTTCTCCCACCAACACATCCCAAACAACACATAGCTCACAAACTCGGTGTGCCACACAACCACAGCCCATAAAGCAAAACAACATACCCAACACACTAGTAATAGGTGACTCTATAGTCAGGCACACTGACATCCCACTCACCAGGCTGGACAAAGAGAAGGTTACTGTCAGCTGCTTGTTGGGTGCCAGAATCCACCACATAATGCATGCACTCAGGTCACTACAAAGCAAATACAAATATGACTCTGTCATTGTCCATGTTGGTGTGAATGACCTGAGATGTACCTCCCTGGACTACATGAAAAGAGACGTGGAAGAGCTCTCCGATCTTGTAGCCCAGGCAGGTATGACCTTAGCCCTGAGTAGCATCCTGCCTTCACCAAGAATGGTACCACAGTACAAGGATAAAATGATCAACTTCAACAATTGCCTAAGCTTCTGGTGTCATTCAAAGGGGATCCAGTATCTGTCTGCTTGGGATGACATGCTTGACAGGCCACGATGTTTCACCAAAGATGGCCTGCACCTGTCACCCCTGTGATTCTGGATATTGGACAAGGCTTTTGCCACCCCCATAGTGCCTTTTTTAGGCAAGGCTAAAAAAACAAACCTACCACCATAAAAACTACAAGTGACAAAAAACTGAGGGCAATGCTGCTCAATGTTAGGAGTCTAAACCTCAAAATGCACTCATTCCAGGCACTTCTCAAAAATGGAGAACATCGATATCTGTGCAGTAAATGAGACCTGGTTTAAGGCTCCCAAGAGCAGCCCAGCACTACCAGGCTATAATTTATACCACACGTTTTGGCCACAAAACTTGGACCGAAACACTAAGGGTGGAGATGTGTCCATATTCATCAATGATATCTACACCTCCAGACTAGTTGCACAACACAATGCCTCTAAGATCATCCAAGTGCAACTAACCCTGGGCAAAAATGCATTCCAAATTGTAGCTTGTTATAGATCCCCCACCATGACCCCGGACCCACACTCCTCGTGCCTGGAGACATTGGAAAAAATGAGGGTCCAACCAAGTACCCTAATAATGAGTGATTTCAATTACCCTAACATAAACTGGGAAAACTACTCTTGTACTAATCCCCTTGCTCAACGATTCCTGGAATTTATAAACTCTAATGCCCTGAATCAACTTGTCAACACCCCCACCAGGGGCAACAATATTCTGGACCTGGTCATTACCAACATGGGTGACTGGTGCTCAATGCCTGAGATCAACTCCTCACTGGTTAGATCAGACCATAAACTAATCACCCTAGATATCCACATCCTAACCCCACCCCCACACAAGAAAACCATCGCAAAAAATTTCTCCAAAGCGAATGTCACGCTACTCAAAACAGAGGTGGCTAACTTTGCGATGCCCCTGCAAATGGATAATACAGTCACGACTGCTGAATCCTACATAAATGCACTCTACAAGCAGCTGCATGAGTGCATGGATCGTGCTATCCCCAACAAAACCAAGATGCTATCCTTCAAAAAAAGGAAGCCAGTCTGGTGGTCCCCTGCCATTAACAAACTCTACAACAGAAGGAAGAAACTGTTGCAAAAGAGAGTAAAAACCCATGAATGGAGGAGCTCCCTGGTCAGCCTCAGTAAGACGCTGAGATCCCTCATAAAATCCTCCAAAGCAAACTTTGAAAGAAAAATTGCCACGAATTCCAAAGCCAACCACACGGCATTCTTTAGCTATGTCAAGAATCTCCATGGCAACACTCAGATCTGCGCTGAGCTACAGCAGAATGGCACAAAATATACACAGCCAACTGATATTGCCAACATCTTGGCAGATAGGTTCAGTACTAACTTTACTCCCCTCTCACCCCCCAAAGGGCCTATAACTATACCATACGATTGTACAGACCCATTAATCACAAACACGCAGGTAAAAATGGCACTCTCTAAAGCCAAAAACACAGCCTCCATGGGACCGGACAACATCCCTGGCTGCATCTTAAACGAACTTCAAAATGAACTAGCCCCCCCCACCTAAACTCCATGTTCAATCACAGCCTCACCACAGGCTATGTGCCCACTGAATGGCGCAGAGCAATGTTTATCCCACTCCACAAAGGAGGAGCCACCACAGACCCATGGAACTATCAACCTATTGGTCTGACAAGCCTGGTCTACAAGGCCATGGAACATATCATCGTGGAACTCCTAAACAAAGACATTGGTAACCTCCAAACTTTGGATGCTACCCAGTTCAGATTTGTAAAAGGTAGATCATATCTCCTAAACCTGGTAGACTTCTTTGAAACAGTTACCAAGGTCATAGACAAGGGCAAGGTGGTCCACACAGCCTACCTGGACCTCGCTAAAGCCTTTGATACTATCCCCCATTCAGGCACATAGCCTGTGGTGAGGCTGTGATCATCACTTATCAGACCCCTCATTGAGTACAATGCCCCATTTGGGATGTACCTCACAAGACACCTACAACAACTGGAAAGGCCCCAAAAGTACCTCACCAAAAGGACTGCTGGCCGACACTACAGTCATCCAATATGTTGACGACTCTACCCTAGTTTGTACCGCCTCTAACATTCCCGAACTACTGACCAAAACACAAATAGCTTTCTCCACTACAGAGAACTGGATGCACCAAAACCATCTCTCCCTCAACTCTACAATAAATCTAAAATACTAATTTTCCTCCCCAACAAGGTGTCCTCCTGTGACAAAAACGCTTTCAAGGTCCTAAGCCAAACCAACACTGCTATTGAAGTGGTCCCGTCTGCAAAACTCCTAGGCATCACCATAGATGAACACCTTAAATTCGATCTCCACATACACCAAAACATAAAGAAAACCCACCAAACATTAGGTATGCTCTATAGGAATAATCAATTTCTTTCAAACTCCTCTAGGCTGAACCTAGCAATTACCTACCTCCTACCCTCTCTACTATTTGGAGCCCCCCTTCTAACTAATCTGTCTGCTTCCAACTCCTCAAAACTTGAAGTTTGCTATAATAAGATCTCTAAATTTGCCACTAAATCTAAAACCTCAACACACCACTGCCTTACACTACAATCTCTAAACTGGTTAGAATTCCCTAACCATCTAGACTATCTCCAACTAACCACCGCTCATAAATTAATATTCTACCCAGATAAATGCCCAGCTTTAAACAACATCCTTCCCCCATACATCCCAAACAGATCTCTGCGATCTGAACACCAAAACCTAATCTCCATCCACAAACTTAAACGTCCTGCTGGACAGCTTCTACTCTCCTTCTCCCTAGGTAAAAAATAGAACTCCCTCCCACTATCTCTTAGGACTATACCTAACACTGAATCCTTCAAGACCCAACTTTACTTATACCTATCATCCAAATGGAAATGTCCTTGCTTTCAGCCTATATAAACTCTAGGGGTTTCCCTCTCTAAGCTCTCTATACTCCTGCTCCACTCTACCCTCAAGTTTCTTTTTCCTTCCTCCAAAACTGATTCTGTTGACTTTCACTTGACTGTAAATATGTAAATACTGTAAATTCTGTATTGCCATTGAAAGACAAAAAAAAAATTTTCTTTTGCCATATTGCACTGTCTATGATGTATATTATGCATGTGATTTTCCCTGTCTGTAAAAATTTGTCTCTTGTATTTTACCTTTTACATTGTGTAACCTATCGCATTCACAACTGCTTGCGGAGCTTTTCTCCCCGGGCCTCCGCTGAAAATGGGCACTTCTTGGCCCAGTGGACTTCCCCGGTAATCAAACTGAAAATAAATAAATAAACTCACCAACCTTAACATAAACCCTTACATCACGAGATGGGTGGCCAACTGGCTCATGGACAGAACCCACACGGTGAGAGTTGCAGACTCCAGATCCGACTCCGTACCAGTGACAAGTGGAGTGCCCCAGGGTTCAGTCTTGGGACCTCTCCTCTTCTCCGAAGTGCAAGTGAACACTGAGGGTCTATGGCTGCAAACTGGGTGCCATAACCAATTCCCCTGCTGACATAGACATTCTGCAAAAGGGCCTCACCAAGACAGATACCTGGTGCCAAAACCATGGCCTCAAGCTAAATGCCAAAAAGTGCATTGTCATCCCCTTTGGTAAAAACACGGTACCCATGAATTACCAAATAGGGGGAAGTTCACTTAACACATAAAGTGTGATAAGAGACCTTGGGACCCAAGTGGATAGTCGCCTCTCCTTTGATAATCACATTGCCACAGTGGTCAGAAAATCTTTCTACGTGGCCCACCCAATCACAAAACAGTTTGTATCTAGAAATCTAGAAAAAAGGAAGTCATTGTCCCCCTCTACTCATCACTTATCAGACCCCTCATTGAATACAATGCCCCATTTGGGATGTACCTCACAAGACACCTACAACAACTGGAAAGGCCCCAAAAGTATCTCACCAAGAGGATTGCTGGTCTCAAACAGCTACCTTATGCCGACCAGCTCAAGAAACTCCAACTCTACTCGGTCGCATACCACTTACCCAGAGGAGATCTCTGTCTGACATACAAAGCTATGTCAAATCCGGAAGTGATGGACATGCTCCACTTAAAGAAATCCCAATCTCCCTGAGCTACATGCTCTAGGGACCCTAACCCTCACCACAACAATAAATAGGACATGCTGGAGGGATAGATTCTTAACCCAGAGACTTCCAATGCTCTGGAACAAAATTCCCATCCACATCAAGCAGAGCTCATCATTAGCACTCTTCAAGAAAAACCTTGATGAGTGGATGGGTAGTAGGAAATTCACCCCTGGGATCACGTCTGTGGCTCTGCTCGATAGAGGGGCAGGAATGTAATCTACATGGGTGGAGAAAGCCAAGACACTTTTGGTTAGGCTTAATTATGCCCTCAGGCTGATAGCCTAGTACCTGCCTATGAACTTATGAACCTTTTGCTCTATATCATTTCAATATGATAAAAACACTGACCTTATAATCCCAGTTTTCATATGAGAAGCTATCAGCAACCAGGTAGCTATAGTCTCAAACTTTATTTTCTGTTCTCTTAGCCACAATACATACGTTTTACCTTACTTGAGATCTGACCTGCATGACAAAAGAGCTAAACTGATTTAGAAATCGCTTAAAATCCTGCATTCGAGTATTTTGTACATTATAAACAAATATATAGCTTATGCTGTAAAATTTACTGTTAACTCCTATTTAATTGTACATGAGGAATGGGGGAAGGAATTGTGTATATAACATTTCCTACTAACTGTTGAGATAAGGTAACATGTCTGTCTTTGCAAAGGGCATTTATGTTCATAGAAAATACCTAGATATAATATTAACTATCACAGAATTCATGAATTTCAAATGTACTAACCTCATCAAATTCTATGACAAGGTTTCCAAATTCACTCATGGCAACATCAGCTCCAACGATAGACCCATTTAGATAAAAGTATAGAGCTGGCAATTTCAACCAGAATAAAATATAACTGAACACTGGAAAACAAACTCCTTTGGTGGTCCTCCAACATTTACAATAAAAGTGAAAAAAAGATTAAATTATACAGCAAATCCAAAAAACGCATCATATCAAGGATAATATGAAAAATATTAATAATATTAATAAAAAAAGAATCGCAAAATAATATTATGTCTCCTAATGCTGCTCATGAGCATAGGTAGCATCTTTCTTCAGCTATGATAGTAAACTGATATTATACAATGACCCCCCCCATTAATATTCTAAAATGTGCATGCTGATTGGATAGCGTGCCCGTTGTAAATCAGACTTATACTAATGAAAAAGGTCCGGTCGCCTGGACTTTTTCCATTAATATGTCTCTTTTTTTTTGTTACAGCAATGGAGAACGGAAGAGCTCCATTGCTGTAATCTTGCTATGTTAAACAGGTTTAACATAGTGAGATAGCTTAAAAAAAAGCAACGGAGATCTTCCTTTCTCCGTTGCTTTTTTAAAGCTGTCTCACTATGTTAAACGGGTTTAACATACTGAGACAGCTTTAAAAAAAGCAACTGAGAAAGGAAGATCTTCGTTGCTTTTTTTAAAGCTATCTTGCTATGTTAAACTCCTTTAACATAGCGAGACACCTTTTAAAAAGCAACGGAGATCTTGCTTTCTCCATTGCTTCCACACACAGATCTAATGTACTGCATAAGCATACGCATGCGCAGCACATCAGAACTGCCGCAGAATACCAGACAGCTGCAGAAGGGCAGCACAGAGGCATTATACAATGCCATTATTTAAGAAAAGTAAGTATTTTTTTTCTTAAATAATATCATTGTATAATAGCAATAACTTCTGGTGGTAATGCTAGATTTACTCACAGTTGTCTTTGTTTGGCCACTCGGGCTTCGCCCTCGTGACCAAACCACACCAACCGTGGGTAAATCCAGCATTACCCACACCCAGGCATGGGTTATTGCTTAAATAGCCAGCATTGCTCTGAATTTATTCAGAAAGGGACCACCTATTTAGATCTAATTGACATTGCCAATATAATAGCAAACAAACCCAGTGCTAATTTTGCTCCAGAGACTTCTTTCCAAAGTCCACATTTCCCCGAATGGTCACTGGCCACTTTTACCATTTGGTCAAGGGTACTCAGTTCCTTTACAGGTGATGTAGCTACAGTTGTGGTAGCCTCTCTAAGCTTAGGGTGAGTGGCCTGTTGCAATGTCATTCCTCCCCCTGAGGTTTTCTAAGCAGGGAGATGACATGGTAATGATACAATGCTGTGACAGCATATGACAACATGGTAATGTAAGCGTCTCTTGGAAAGGAAAATTTGATTCGTGGCATCTCCTAAGAGTCATTATATAATGATACCAATCTCAGTTTTTCATACTGTAAAGAACCAGAAATGTTAGTAAGTTTAATCTTTTCTGATCCCTTCTGATCCCCCCAATTATAACTGGCATGAATTTCAATGATTATAGATATCACCATCATGCAAAACTCCTGCTGCTTCCCCATCAGGGCAGATTGTTTTCATGTACATCTGCAGTCTCAAACAGAAAATGTACTTTTAGAAAGAAAAACCCTATGTGGAATAATGGGCTTAACCGTATTTTTTTATGATAAGAAGGATTTACCCGTTTAGGCAATTTTATCACTAGCTATAAACAACCTCTGCTTTTACTCCTTTATTTGTTTGTCATTCATAATCAAACTATGTACCCATAATGCATCATATTACTCTGTTAGTCAAAAAGATTTCTTTCTGCTCTTATAAAATATATTTGCATCAATGTAATCCTGTCTTCTCTTGACTCGTTATACCAGCTTTCTCTCCTCATATGATTTATTTTCAAATACAGTTTCCTCCTAAATGACATCCTTTCTATCCTTACTTCAAATAAATACCTTGTTAGGACAATACTGCTACATAACTTCACTCTTTACCCGTCATATATAATTCTGATTGTTAAGCATCATTAAGTATGTAAACAATGTCATGTTTCTTAACTATCTTGTTATGTAACGATTTACAGTTAATGCCATGTAGTAAACATTTTCACTGTATGTTTTGCTCTTACAAAGAATGTAAACACTGTATTGTTTTTTTGTGATGCTTTTCTTCCCAGCCAATTCTGTAAAGGGGCTTTACCAAGCTGGAGTTTTCCAGCAAGCAAATGCAATGGGTAAATAAATAAATAAATGATCTAACAGGAAGAATACAGACTGACAGGAGAGATGATACCTTCGAGCCAGACCTTTACATTAACTATGTCATTTGTTTTGTGTTTAGCAGTAGATGTTCTGCTGACTCTCCGTGTGAAGGATGCACTGTACTACGTGAACCTATGCGAGGAATGGGTGCGACTCAGTAAATTCATATCCTTACGCTGACAGAGAAATACACAGTGCCAGCCTGGTGTTCTCAACATTTAGATGTCAAAGCAGGTCAAACAGCATCAAGTTTCTCCAGTATCACAACTAATGTTTTTTTTTTTTTGTTTTCTTGAGCACATTCAAAATAAACATAAAAATAAAAAACTAATGTGTAATGTTATTTTTCTTATGGATTGTTTCTGTTTCTTTTTTATCAAGTAACTTTATTGCAAACTCAAATTCCCCTGTGCACAGTACATCAGCAAAAATGAACAAGAATTCAAGGAAATAGCTAATTATATCTATAATTAAACATAGCATTAACAGCATAACAGTGATCATTAATAACTTCTGGAAAACTCTATACAGCAAATAAAATTAAAATGTTAGGTCTGATACTAGCTGCTTTTAGTATCAAGCACTGAACAATTTATTCATCCACGTAGCGGATTCCTACGATTATAGGAGTGTGATGTATAGTTGTATTAAATTCTTATTTTTTAACAGCTTTATTAAATTATTACTTAATTCATTGGCAAACATACATTAACATAAAAGAAAAAGTATATTAACATGTATTAGTTACATACATTATACGTTATTATATGTTCTTTTTTGTAACTATCATCAGTTCAGCATTACATAAATGGCTCAGTTCCTACCTTCCCTTAAAACTCACTTGTTCCCACAATTTTGATTTATTTCTATGTAATGTGCTCTTTCCTTTATCAAAAGGTCCCACTTCCAGCTCTTTAATCCCCGTTACAATATTCAGTACTTAAAATACAGTTGGTTTACACTTTGATTCCATTTTATAGTAATCTCTTTTTTGGCAGCCACAAAAATTACACTTAAGGCCTTTCTAGGTCTAGGAAATTTAGATTCTTTGTCCCAACTCAAAAGAATAATTTCTTTAGTTATACCCATTTGATCACCAAATATTTCTGACAGAGTACTCTGTAGGGGGGTTTTAAAGCCTGCCAAATCATTAGAATACCAGAACACATGTTCTCAGTTACCTCTTTCTTCACCATCACACCTCCAATATTTGCCATCTACCTGAGGAAAAATTCTTTGCAGTCTGCTCTGGGTATAAAAATATCTCTGCAAATACTTCCAAACAAAAATACTGAACTTTATAGACTTATGAAGAGTTGTATGAAAGGTTGGACACTAAGGAGGGAGAAAAGGACCTGTACCGATTGGCTAGACAGAGGGACTGAGCTAGGAAAGATGTGCAGCAGGTAAAGGTGATAAAGGATAATGAGGGAAACATACTCACAAGTGAGGAGAGTGTGTTGAGGAGATGGAAAGAGTACTTTGAGGGGTTGATGAATGAAGAGAATGAGAGGGAGAGAAGGTTGGATGATGTGGGGATAGTAAATCATGAAGTACAATGGATTAGCAAGGAGGAAGTAAGGATAGCTATGAAGAGAATGAAGAATGGAAAGGTTGTTGGCCCAGATGACATACCTTTGGAAGCATGGAGGTGTTTAGGTGAAATGGCAGTGGAGTTTTTAACCAGATTGTTTAATGAAATCTTGGAAAGTGAGAGGATGCCTGATGAATGGAGAAAAAGTGTTTTGGTACCAATTTTTAAGAATAAGGGTGATGTGCAGAGCTGTAGTAACTACAGAGGGATAAAATTGATCAGTCACAGCATGAAGTTATGGGAAAGAGTAGTGGAAGCAAGGTTAAGAAGGGACGTGATGATTAGTGATCAGCAGTATGGTTTCATGCCAGGAAAGAGCACTACAGATGCGATCTTTGCTCTGAGAGTGTTGATGGAGAAGTACAGAGAATGTCGGAAGGAGTTGCATTGTGTTTTTGTAGACTTAGAGAAAGCATATGACAGGGTGCCTAGAGAGGAGTTGTGGTATTGTATGAGGAAGTCAGGAGTGTCAGAAAAGTATGTAAGAGTGGTACAGGATATGTACGAGGGTAGTGTGACAGCAGTGAGGTCTGCGGTGGGAGTGACGGCTGCGTTTAAGGTGGAGGTGGGGTTACATCAATGATCAGCTCTGAGCCCTTTCTTATTTGCAATGGTGATGGACAGGTTGACAGACAAGATCAGACAGGAGTCCCCGTGGACTATGATGTTTGCAGATGACATTGTGATCTGTAGTGAGAGTAGGGAACAGGTGGAGGAGACCCTGGAGAGATGGAGATATGCTCTAGAGAGAAGAGGAATGAAGGTCAGCAGGACTAAGACAGAATATATCTGTGTGAATGAGAGGGAGGATAGAGGAATGGTGAGGATGCAAGGAGTAGAGGTGGTGAAGGTGGATGAGTTTAAATACTTGGAGTCAATAGTTCAGAGTAACGGTGAGTGTGGAAGAGAGGTGAAGAAGAGAGTACAGGCAGGATGGAGTGGGTGGAGAAGAGTGTCAGGAGTGATTTGTGACAGACGAGTACCTGTAAGAGTGAAAGGGAAGGTCTACAAGAGGGTAGTGAGATCAGCTATGTTATATGGGTTGGAGACAGTGGCATTGACAAAAAGGCAGGAGTTTGAGCTGGATGTGGCAGAATTAAAGATGTTAAGATTTGCACTGGGTGTGACGAGGGTGGACAGGATTAGGAATAAGTATATTAGAGGGTCAGCCCAGGTTGGAAGGTTTGGAGACAAAGCCAGAGAGGCACGATTACATTGGTTTGGACATGTGCTGAGGAGGGATGCTGAGTATATTGGGAAAAATATGCTAAGGATGAAGCTACCAGGTAACAGGAAAAGAGGAAGGCCTAAGATAAGGTTTATGGATGTGGTGAGAGAGGACATGCAGGTGGTTGGTGTGACAGAGCAATATGCATAGGCCAGGAAGAAATGGAAACAGGTGATCTGCTGTGACGACCCCTAACGGGAACAGCCGAAAGAAGATGATGATAGACTTTGTTGCATACTTGGGAGCCATACATATATCCTCCCATGTTTCCTTTTTAAATTGCTTAACCAGTCTCTTTTTTCAATCTTTTCTTAGGTTCATAGGTAGGTACTAGGCTATCAGCCCAAGGGCCTATGTAAGCCTAGTCAACAAGTTTCCCTGGCTTACGCCACCCAAGAAAGTTATTTTCCTGGGCCACTGTCGAGCAGAGACACAGAAGTGATCCCCGGGGTGTATGTCCTATTTCCCATCCACTCATCAAGATTTTTCTTGAAGAGTGCTAATGAAGAACATTGCTTGACATAGATGGGTAGCTTGTTCCAGAGTATGGGAAGTCTCTGGGACAGGAATCTATCCCTCCAGCATGTCCTGTTTATTGTGGTGACAAGGTTTAGATTCCTAGAGTGGGTAGCTCAGAGGGATAGGGATTTCTTTAGGTGTAGCATGTCCAGCAGCTCTGGGTTTGACATAGCTTTATATGTTAGACAGAAATCACCTTGGAGTAGGCGATATGCTATGGAGTAAAGCTAGAGTTTTTTGAGGCAGTCAGTGTATGGCATTTGTTTGAGGCCAGTAATCCTCTTTGTGAGGTACTTCTGTGGCCTTTCCAGCTATTGCAGATGTCTTGTGAGGTACATTTCAAAAGGGGCATTGTACTCTATAATGGGTCTAATGAGTGTCAAGTAGAGGGGAACAATGACCTCTGTTTTCCTGGATGAGAACCCTTTTATGATGAGGTGTGCCACATAGACGGGCTCCCTGACTACTGTGGTGATGTGACTATCAAAGGAGAGACTACTGTTCACCTGGGTCCCAAGGTCTCTTATCACACATTCGGTGTTAAGTAGATTGCTGCCTATGTGGTAGTTCATGGGTACAGAGTTTTTACCAAAGGGGATGACACTGCACTTTTTGGCATTGAGCTTGAGGCCATGGCTCTGACACCAGGCATCTGTCTCAGCGAGGCCCTTCTGTAAGATGTCCACATCATTTGGGGACTTGACTATGGCTCCTAGTTTGCAGTTATCTGCGAACTTCATTAGCCAGAGGCCTTCTGTGTTAGCCTGTACTTCAGAGAAGTAGATACCAAACAGGAGAGGTCCTAGGACGGAACCATGTGGTACTCCACTTGTCACTGCTTTGAGGTCAGATTTGGAGTCTGCAACTTTTACAGTGTGGGTTCTGTCAGTGAGCCAGTTGGCAACCCATCTTGTGATGTAGGGATTTATACCTAGTTAAGTGAGTTTAGCTATAATTCCAGAATGGGGGATGGTGTTGAAACCCTTGGCGAGGTCAAGATAGGCTGTGTGAACCACCTTACCCTCATCTACGACTTTGGTGACTGCCCCAAAGAAGTCGATCAGGTTCAGGAGGCATGATCTGCCTTTCACAAACCCGAACTGGGTGGGATCCAGAGTTTGGAGGTTACCAATGTCTTTGTTTATGAGTTCCATGATGATACGTTCCATGGCCTTGCAGACCAGGCTTGTCAGGCTAATAGGTCAATAGTTCCCGGGATCAGTGGTGGCTCCCCTTTTGTGGAGTGGGATAACTGTTGCTGTGTGCCATTCAGTGGGCACAAAGCCTGATGCAAGGCTATTATTGAACATGGTCCTTAAGTGGGGAGCCAATTCATTCTGAAGTTTGTGTAAAACGCAGCCTGGGATGTTGTCTGGTCCCATGGATGCTGTGTTTTTGGATTTAGAGAGTGCAGCTTTTACCTGCGTAGTTGTGATTACAGGGACTCTGCATTCTTCCTGTATAGATATGGGCCCTTTAGGGGGTCAGGTGGGGGTAAAGTTAGCACTGAACCTATCTGCCAGGATGTTGGCAATATCAGTTGGTTCTGTAATTTTCGTGCCTTTGTGCTGTAACTCAGAGCAGATCTAGGTGTTGCCATCGAGATTCTTGACATAGCTATAGAATGCTTTGTGGTTGTCCTTAGAGTTAGTGGCAATTGTGTTTTCATAGCTAGCTTTGGAGGATCTTATAAGGGATCTCAGGTTCTTACTGAGGCTGACCAGGGAGCTCCTCCACTGATGGGATTTTACTCTCTTTTGCAACAGTTTCTTCCTTCTGTTGTACAGTTTGTTTATGGCAGGGGACTACCAAATTGACTTCTTTTTTTGGATGATAGCGTCTTGGTTCTGTTTGGGATAGCACGATCCATGCACTCGTGTAAATGCTTATAGAGTGCATTTGTGTAGGATTCAGCAGATGTAACTATATTGTCCATCTGCATGGGTGTCATGAAGTTCACCACTTCTGTCTTAAGAAGCATGAAGTTGGCTTTGGAGAAATTTTTTACTGTGGTTTCCTTAATGGGGGGGGTGGGGGCGGGATGTGGATATCAATGGTGATTAGCTTATGGTCGGATTGGACCAACGAGGAGTTGACTTCAGGTGTGGAACACCGGTCACTCATGTTGGTAATGACTAGGTCTAGGATATTGTTGCCCCTGATGGGGGTGTGGATAAGTTGATCCAGGGCACTGGAGTTTACGAATTCCAGAAAGCGTTGAGCTAAGGAGTTGGTACATGAGTAGTTTTCCCAGTTAATTATGGGGTAGTTGAAGTTGGCCATTATTAGGGTGTTTGTTTGAACCCTAATATTTTCCAGTACATCAAGAAAAGAGGAGTGGGAATCCTGGGGCATGGTGGAGGATCTGTAGCAAGCTACAATTTGGATTGCAGTTTTGCCCAGAGTTAGTTGCACTTAGATAACCTCGGATGAATTATGCTGAGCAATTAGCCTGGAGTTGTGGATATCCTTAATGAATATGGACACACCTCCGCCTTTGATGTTTCAGTCCAGGTTGCATGGCCGAAAAGTGTGGTATGAGTTATAGCCTGGTAGTGCAGGGGTGCTCTCTGGAGCCTTTAACCAGGTCTCAGTCACTGCACAGATATCGATGTTCTCCATTTTAAGGAGTGCCTCAAGTGAGTGCATTTTGAGATTTAGACTTCTAGCATTGAGTAGCATTGCCCTCAGTTTTTGCTTGCCTGTTCCTGTTACGGTGGTGAATTTGTTATTTGAACCTTGCCTAAAAAAGGCACTATAGGGGCAGCAAAAGCCTTAGCCAGTATCCGGCATCCCAGGGGCGACAGGTGCAGGCTATCTGTGGCAAAGCATCGTGGTCTGTTGACCATGTCATCCCAAGCAGACAGATACTGGATCCCCTTAGAATGACACCAGAAGCTTAGCCAATTGTTGAAGTCAATCATTTTTTCCTTGTACTGCGGTCTAATTCGGGGTGATGGCAGAATGCTACTCAGGGCTAGGGTTATACCTGCCTGGGCTACAAGATCGGAGAGCTCTTCCATGTCTCTTTTCATGTAGTCCAGGAAGGTACGTCTCAGGTCATTCACACCAACATGGACAATGACAAAGTCATATTTGTACTTGTTGTGGAGTGACCTGAGTGCGTGGATTATGTGGCAGATCCTAGCACCCGACAGGCAGCTGACAGTAACCTTCTCCTTGTTTAGCCTGGTGAGTGGGACATCAATGTGCCTGACTATAGAGTCACCTATGACTAGTGTGTTGGGTATGTTGTTTTGCCTTATTGGCTGTGGTTGAATGGCACACTGAGTCTGTGGGCCATGTGTCATTTGGGTTGTGTTGGGGGATGGAGGTTGCTTGCATTTCTGCTTTGGAGGTCTCTGTTGCTTAGACAGATTATTATTGAGTGCCTCCGCGAATGTTTTTGTGTTACTATGTTTAGATTTTGGTGGTGTAGATTTAGTGAGACTATGTGATGAGTGTGGTGTGGTGCAAATGTTTACCTTCTCCTCATGACTGTCAAGTTCAGTCTTGGTTGGAGAGAGCTTTACCTCCAGTTTGGCTAGATAAGTGCATCTCTCACAGGTTGTAGTGTTGGGTGGTAGGAGGAGAGGGTTGTCTGTGTACATGAGGCAATTTCTGCATTGACTCAATTTGCCCAGATTCATCAGATAGACAGGAGAGAACACTAGGAGCTGACCCTTTGATATGCCTGAATAAAAAAAATATTTTCCTCTAGATAAGTGAGGAAAGTGAGTACAAGACCTGTTTTTCTCTAAGCAAGTGAGAAAAGTAAGTACAAAAACTGTTTTCCTCTAGGTAATGAGGAAGATTGAGTGCTATAGTAATTAGTAGCTTATTTAGTGCTTACAAGTTCTGAACAAGTGCTGAGCATGAATAAGCAAATTTAAGTGCTAAAACTAAGTATCTATATCTGCACTAGACGAGTTACAGGACAGAAACAAGTACAAATGCAGGCTTTCAAATCAGAAAGTTGAGAGAGATGGAAGAGATTGCCCAAACAGCCAATAACTACAATTTCTGGGCCAGAACCACTCCTTATGTGGTAGACAGGTTACCTAGTGCTTACCACTCCCACTGATAAGCTAGAAGGCTTCCCTCCAACACAGAAAGGCTTGGGGGGGGGCGCAGAAGCTTACATACAGTCCTGGATACAGCAAATCTGTATCTGGAACTCTAGTTACAGAAAAGGTAGGAAACAGACTTACAGTTTTTTTTTTTTTTTTTTTTTACAGAAAAGTAGCAAAAACAATTCACATGCAGTGCAAGCTAGCACACTTGACTATGTAGCAATATTAGACCAAACACAGTTTAAAAATGCAATTAAATTAAAAAGGACTACCCTACTCTGATTGATTCTTACAGTTATCATGTAATATTTTATAAGCCCTACTAATTATCCCTTTTAAACAGCATCTTCTTTTCTAGATTCTACTAAAAGCTCCACCAGAGGAAGTCTCTCACTTAGGATTCTCCTGTCTCTTTCTCTTTACCTATACTCTGATATCAACCCTGGTAAGAAGGGCAGTCACTAGACTGCAGTTCCAGTGTTTTCTTGGCCACATCCCATTCTGTTATCTTTTCCTCTTTAGTTATTTGCTCCCAATACCTCAGTTCCTTTTCCAGTTTTCTCCAATAAATTCCGGCCCCCTCTTGCCTATTTTCTGTACCCCTATTTGCAATTGTCCCTATCGACAAAATCTCCCATCTCGATTCTGTTGTTCAATTTTTAGAATAGTTTTTGCTACTTCATTAATATAATATTCTATATGACAGTTATTCCTCTTAAGGATCTGCATCCAAAATCCCACACTCTCCTTATTTCTTGAATTTTCCCCTGCTTCAACAACCCTTTCCACTTTGAATTATAACTTACTGTTTGTGTTATGTATATGCACCTTAAATGTGTAGCTCCAATATATCCCTTCAAATCAGGTAACCCTAAACCACCTTGTTCTATTGGGACAATCAACTTATTGCACTTGATCCTTGCATCCCCAGACAAAATCCTTCAACAATATATTAAATTATTGTCCACTACTTCTCCACTGGTTGGTAAAAATATGTCTTACGTTTATATAAAACTAAAGGGACTAAATCATTTTCACTGCTTGATACTTACTATCCATATCCATGAATAATTACCTTTATAGTCTCTTCCCACATATCCTTAGCTGCCATAATGCAAGCCTTTTTAGTCCATACTCCTAAATACATCATCTTATCCTATCCCCATAAATATAGATATTGCTGAACTAATGAATATGTTAGTACATAATTTACAGCTATAACCTTTGTTTTATTTTCATTACTTTTATATCCTGAAAAGACTTGAAACTATCTAAAAATGATACAGCATCAACCGAATGGCTTGGAGGGGCAGGTATATCTCACATTGGATACCACTCCTGTGGAACAGACTCCCCATCCATATAAAACAAAATTCCCCCATCCATATTCATGTGCAAATTAGAACTATGGAGGGAAACAGAAAATTTATTCCAGGACTGCCCCCAGTACTATTAATGAACACAGGCAGCTCCTAAATGATTCATCCCATGTATGGTCCCCTCAAATTATCTATGGTATGATCCTAGTTATTCTCATTAGGGGGTAAGATATAATTATCAACCATGACATTCAGTCACAAAGAATTTGTAACTAAGGAATTGTAATACATGGATTTTGTTTCCAAGGACTCGTGGTACGTTTATTAGAAAATGACAAGTGGTCACACAAAGCTGATTTACTGGTAATTCTCAGATCCATTCAGGGAAATAAAGCACAGAGTCTTGAGGTGTGGTATGAGGGTCTAGCAATTCAAAAATCAGAATACACTGATGGGCAGGTTTTACTGAAACAGACTTACCGTTATCCTTCCACTACCAGTCTATCATCTTGATTGCCAATAATAATTTAATACAGGACATTTCAGTGGTCATAGACAAGTACTAGAATAGCTGCCCTTGCAGACCATTTTACTCCTAGCCAATTTCCCTTTTTTGTGCTTGAATTAACCTATCCCCTTTTGGTTAGAGATTGGCCTTACCTATCCAATGGTCGCTAACTGGATTATACCATAGGTAATGTCAGGGGGGGCATTCATGATTTGAAGCATTTAGGAGCTGCTTCTGTCCATTACTAGTACAAGGGACAGTCCTGGGGTAAACTTTCTGTTTTGCATCCATAGATCAAAGTTACTAATACGGACATATATGAAATCTGTTTTATATGGATGAGGAGTCTGTTCCATAGGAGTGATATCCTCTGCGAGATACACCTGTCCCTACAAACCATTCTGTTGATGTTACAGAAGAGGTTTAGATCTCTAGACTGAGCATTGCTGATGTCATTTGACTTGCTGATGTGCATTAAAGCCAAGCAGTCAATATTGGGTTGGAGGATGCTTTGTATGCAATACACATGTCACTTCTTAGCAGTTTGTCGGATACCAAGTTTAATGACACTGTTTTGAATTGGTTCATATAGAATATGTTATTTAGGCTTGTATCTTTTTATTAAGGTATCTCTGTGGGTATTCCAGTTGCTGCAGGCATCTGGGGGCATTATATTCAATGATTAGCCTGAGAGCTGAGTAAAGGGGGACAATGACATCCCTGGACCTCCTTTGTTTATAAGCTGTGCAATATAGAAGGACTTTCTTATAACAATGGACATGTTGGCCAAAAGTTAAGTCACTGTCCAAGAGAAAAAATAAAGTTAGGTCACTGTCCACATAAGTTACCAAAGCATGAACTACCAGGTCAACTCTTTGGAGTGCATTATCAATGTGGTAGCTCGATGAGATGGAGGACTTCCCAAAAGATACAATAATGCATTTTATGGCATTTAGTTTCACACCATGATTTTGGCATCTGTTATTTATTTAGGACAAACTTTCCTGCAGGATGGTCAAATCATTTGAGAATTCAGTGAGTGCTCCTAGCTTGCAGTCATGTGCAAACTTAGTCAGCCAGCGTCCTTTGGTATTGGCTTTTACTTCAGAAAAGTAGATGCCAAACAGGAGGGGTCTCAGCGCAGACCCCTGGGGACTCCCCTGGTGACTGGTCTCTTGCGGAGGTACCTTCCCCTATTTTCATTTCCTGCATCGTATCTGTGAGCCAGTTGCAATCCAGCAGGTGACACAGGGGTTTATTTCCAGTTTACTTAGCTTTTCTACCATGCCTGAAAAGGGAATTGTGTCAAAAGCTATGGCCAGGTTGAGGTATGCGGTGTGTACTGTTTTGCCTTCGTCCATTGCTTTGGTGACCTTTTCAAAAAAAATGCACCAGGCTGATTAAGCATGACCTGCCCTTGATGAATCCAAAGTGAAAAGGGTCCAGGTGTTTTGGAGGTTCCCTATTTCCTGACTGATTAATTCCATGATGTCTTTCCATGGCTTTGCATATGAGTTTGGTCAGACTTATAGGTCTGTAATTGCCTGTGTCTGTAGAAGGTCCTCCCTTATGTAGGGGAATTACTGTAGCTGTTTTCCATTCACTTGGTACAAAACATCTATGGAGGCAGAGATTGAACAATGTTGTTAGGGTTGTGGTTAAATTGTGCTTCATGCTATTTAAGATGCATCCAGGGATATTGTCAGGACCCATTGATGCAGTATTTTTAGCTTTTGATAGCATTTTTAGGACCTGGTCTTGTGTGAAAGCTGGAGGCAAGCCAGTTTCAGGTATATCCTCAGGAACAGATGGAGGGAAGAGAGGATCAGCTCAGCGCATTATTGCATTGTGCTTTTCAGCTTACAAGCACAACTAAAAATTGCCTTATGACTGTCTTTGGCTTAGGTAGCTATTCAAGCCTCAAACTTGTCTTTGGTGGATTTTATTAAACTCCTGAGTTGTTTATTTCTGACAAGGGCTCCAACCTTCTGGGAATTACTCTTTTTACTTTTGGTCAAAATTATCCTCCTTAAAAAAAAAAAAAAATGTCCTTTTATTTTAAACTTGTTGATGTTATGGTCCAACCATGTGGGTTTGTTTCTGGGGTTTGCCTTGCACTTGTTCCTTTGGGGTACAGCTGTGTGTATGCAGCTGTTTACATGCTGGTATAATGTGGTTGTGTATATTTCTGTGTATTCATTGGAATTAACTGGATTTGGTGGGAATGTGAAACTTGCTACTGCATCTCTTATGAATAGGTAGTTTGTCTTAAAGAAATTTCTAAAGGTACCTTGGGTGGAAGGGATCTCTGGTCTTATTTTTATTTCAAAGGAGACTCCTTTATGATCAGACCTAAAAAGTGGTGAAGAGACAGAAGGGACTGTACAGAATGCTCCCATATTAGTAAGGACAAGATCCAAGATGTTTTTCCCCAGTGGGTACTCTAATTGTTCTCGGGCATTTGTACCTATAAAAATCCAGGAATCTCTGTGCTTGAGCACTAGTTTTAGTGTAGGTTTCTCAGTCTAAAGTAGGATAGTTTACACCACCAAGGAAAATGGTACTGAGATTAATACTGAGTGATTCTAGTTCCTGTATATAAGCATTGTGGTTTTCTTGTGTCATAGAGAGAGTTCTACAGCTAACTAATATATGGTGCCAGATCTTTCTAATGATTATTTAGATATGAAGCTCTAGTGTATCATGCTGCTTTACCAGCATATGCAAGTTTCTTCTTGATATAGATTGAGGCACCACCACTTTTTCTCCTCCTGCGCAGTAGCTGGTCTAAATGTGTGGAAGGTGCTACAGCCCTGCAAAGTCGAAGTGCTCTCCACTATTTCAAGCCATGTCTTTGTCACTATACCAACATCAGTTTCCTCCAGAGTGATAAGGGCTTGTGGGGACTGGAGTTTCTTGTTTAGGCTCCTAGCATTGATCAGGTCTATATTACCCGATCGAAAGTTTAGGTTAGCGAATACCTAAACACTGACCAGGGTAATATAATATCGAAAAATTAAAACAGCGAACGGCCGATTTAACATAGGGAATGAATTCCCTCGACAGCAAAAAAAATAAAAAATTTAAACCAAAATGAAGTGGGGGGCTTTGCCCCTCACACTCCCCTAACTAAATGTACCAACTCTGAGATCACTCTACAGTGGGGAAAGGGGCAAAATCCACATAACGGCTAAGGGAATTCTTTCCCTGCGTTAATTCAGCCATTTGCAGGTTTTTGCTTTTGCTGTTACCAGTTCGATGTTTAGGTATTTGCTAACCTAAACGTTCGATCAGGTAATAGGAACCCCATTGATCAATAACACCTTCACATTCTCCTTTTCTTGTTTCATTATAATGGTAGGTCTATCAGGTCTGTATTGCCTAAGAACTGCACTAAGGGGGTGGCCAATACCTTTACCAATAATTAAAACCATAGATAGGACAGATGCAGTGTGGTTTGTCAGTCATATCCTCCCACGCTGACAAATATTGGGCCCCCTTTGAATGACACAAAAAAACTAAGCCAGTTATTGAAGTCAATTACTTTTTGCTCATATCGCGGCTTCATCCTTGGAGAAGGTAGAATGCTGCTCAGTGCTAGGCTCATACTTGCCTTGGACACAGACGAGAGCTCCATCATGTCTGTTCACACAGTTCATGGAGATGCACCACATCATTGACACTGACATGAACTAGAACAAAGTTCAAGGACTTAAGTGCATGTGTGATCTGACAGATCCTGGCACAGGACAAGCAACTAACCGTGACTCTCCTTACTCAGCCTGATAAGAGACACTTCTGTATGCCTTACAGTGGAGTCACCTATAACAAAAATGTTTGGTTGGGTCAAAGCCTGCCTTAGGGGCTCAGCATCTGTGACTTTTGGACTCCTTGTGCTACATGAAGAGGTAGGTTTAACTTGCTGATGGTGCTTTGTGCATTTGTTGTCTCTTGAGCTCTTGGAGGTTTAGGGAAGTCAGTCTTTAGAACCTCAGCATATGATGGATTTTTTATATTGTGATGGCCTCGGAGAGGTGTGATGTGTGGAGTACTGCTGACAATTTTGTTGTCTGAGTTTACTGTGTATGAGATTTTTGCCTCTATGGATACTATATATGTACATCTCTCACACATTGTGTTATGCCGATTGAGTAATAAGATGACTGTCAGACAGCATGAGACAATTCAAACACTGTCTCAAGAAGCCATCTCAATCAGGCCGGCTAGAGTAGTTGTGGGGAAGTGCAGGTCTATGACACCAACAGGAATGATTCTGGGGGCAGAGGTAACTATCACTGCTTGGAGTTTGGTTTTAGGATAATGTTTGGGTGCACTTGCTACTTACTATTTAAAGTTCAATAAAAAACAACGGTATTTACGTATTATCGCAACCACATTTCAGTACTCGCAGAAATCGCTAGGTTTGTGTGAAATGAGGTCTGCTAAGCTAAGAAGGGGTGTATAAAGTGTTCAGAGAAACATAGTGATTGCTTTCGAGTACTGAAACTATTGTTTGTGATTGTTTGTTTACATTGGAAGAGGAATAAGGTGAGACTCTGTCTTGCCTGGTAATGGCCTTTTCAGCCTTATAAGAAATAGTGCTGCTTCTCACTCCTCATCAAACTAATGCAACTCAGCACCTTCACCAAAAGGCAACCCGTTCCATTTCAATTATGTTTAGGTTTACACACTGCAAGGGGGGATTGCTACATCTGGGACATGTGTGTGTGAATCATTCAGCATGTGGGGCACCTGTTGGTAGTACTGTAAGTGGATGCTGCAGCTACATAACTTCACATGATCAAAAGTACCCGTCTGAGGCGGGATAACCACTTAACACCCCAGGCTGAGGAGTCCCGCTGGGGAAAAAGACATAAGTCCATGAGGAGTCAGTGTCCCCTGAGTCAGTATTTCTTGTAGGCACCTTTGTCTTGGATGGGTACCGACCCTGAGCAGTCAGACAAAATATTCCTGAGCAACCACCCTTTGCTGACACTGTAATCAGCAAAGCAGGATTTGCGATACACTGTGGCACTGTGGATTTCACCGAATTAATGCCACACGCCGCCCACGAGTACAAAATTTGAAGGTTTTTCCTCTCCCTGCCTCAAACCGTCAGGGACACATAAGTACTTACTTGCATACACACCCCTTTAAAGGTTAACAAGCCTGTTTTCGGAGAACCGCAACGAAGTATGCCAGTTCTGAAATGTGGCTGCGATAATACGTAAGTACCAAAACTTCTTCTACAACCAGCAAGAGTGAGTAAAATAAATTATAGTAAAAAATGCACTAATTTAATAATAAAATCAGTGCAAGCAGTATCAGAACCCTCAGTATCAAGTAATTGTATCAAAGCTCTTTTAGCCTGGTGAGTAGTTCAAGGGAGAGACTTTGCAAAATGATACTTATGTACTTAATGTCAACAGTCAATCAACATGGAGAAGGAGGAATTTATCAAATTATCATAAGGGATAGGCAATAACAGATACACAGGGTTTAAAAACACAACTACAACAGGGTGAGTGAGAGGGAAAAGCAATTAAACCCTTAACTCTTAAGCTGACTGCCATGGAGCTGCTTTAATGCAAGCACAAGTCCTGAACTAGCCTGACACACTCAGTACATAAGAATGAAAGTAGGGTTTAATACCAAGTTAGACAACTTAAACAGCAAAATGCAGTGCAACCATGCACTGGAGTTTGCTAATGTAGGCTTACAAACTTAGCTAAAGTAGATACAGACTATTAAAATTAATTTAAAATCATATCAAGAAATGAAAAGACATCTTTATCTATGTAATGGAACCATTCACTTTCTCCTAGCCTAGTCCACAAAATTAGGCAAACAATATCAATGATCAGATGAACACACCCTTTTTAAAAACCCTGCTTGATTCTCTGCTGGAATACTTTGTAGCACCATCTCTAACCTTGCTGACAGAATTTTAACAGAAATATTGGGGTCCACATTAAGTGAATTTGCATGTTAAGTGGCAGGGTCCTCAATGGCACCTTTATTTCTGGGCAGCACACATTATTTTACCTCTTCCATGCCGAAAGCTAGAGGTTTTCCTGATCTACTAAGATGTGGTTAAAGAGCCTCTTCAACTTTCCCATCCTCGGAACCCACAGATTTGTAAAATTCTAAGAAAGCACAATTGGGTGCAAATGCTTTCACTCTCCTCAAAGATCAAATTGCATTAATTACTTTTGCAACATCTCTCTCCTTTTCATTCTATTGCTCTTCTGCTCCTTCACCTTCTTTTCATTGCCTGGATGATCCATAATCGTCTTCTTCTGTTATTCCTTGGCAACATCCAACAATACCTGCCCAGCTTCCCGCTTTGCTACCTTACTGTCTATCATCACAACTATGGTGTTCTCATGAGTCCACTTAACATTAGCCCCATCCCTTCCACCTCCAGGTGTTCCCGTGACAACTACTGTACCTTCTCCCTTCCCCTCCCACCTTATCGCCACACAAGCATGATCTGATAGACACCTGTCTTTCATGTGCATCACTGCATCACTATTAGCTAGGTATCTGTTCGCCCTCCTGCTTACACCCATCTCTAGTGACTGCATTTTCCTTCCTGTTACCCCAGTCTTTTTCACCGGATTTCTGCCAACCCAACCCCACTTTCCTCTCCTCATTTTTTTCTTTTACTTTGGAATACCATCGCCCCATAAACAAACAGAAGCATCCAACTCCACAGTAAAATCCTCATAATAACACTAACATCCTGGCTTATTTAATTCAAACTGGGGGGGGGGGGTTATCCCATGAAGGCACTACCCTCTTTCTAGTTGGGGCTATAGACAGGTCCCAAACGTATGCAGTGCCCCTCCCTCTTGCATATCAAGAGAATGCACCCATCTACTTCACTTTGCCTGTTATCTGCAATTACCCACCCAGTTGCCTGTAAAGCAATACTGCCACCTGCATTTGCCACCTCCCTTCCCACAATCCATCTCGAGCTTATCATACTTTCTACATCCCTTCTCTTCAGATCTTCTGTCCTGCAGTAATGTGACCACTTCTCATTTCTAGGCGCACCCTCCATCATTCTCTCCTCCTACCATTCAACCCATGTTTATTCTTCCTGTACAGCTATCTTCAGCGAGCACTTGGGTGCTGCTGTAATCAGTCAGGATTTTTCCCAACTCTCCCACAAGTTCTATTGCCACTCAGTTCCATGTTACATAGATGCACCTTAACTGCCGTTCCACACTGGGAACTCCTGTCTACACTACCCTTCCCATTTGCATTATATCAAAGCTTAACTCACTCTGTTCATTTTACATCTCTGTTCCTGTACTAGCTCCCTTACTCACTCCTGTAGGACTACTACTTAATTCTTAGCTACCTCTGACTCTCCTCCTTCTGAAGCCTCCTTGCTACATCATTATTCTTCCTTCTGCCTTTCCTTGTTCCTATCACCATCTTGCCTCTTACCATGATTAGGTTTGAAGTGTCCCACTGCTTCTCCTTTTCAACCATGCATACTGTTTCCCCTGGATTCAAATCCCACCTTGTTCTCTACCTTCACCTCCCAGACCATCTACACATCACATTTTCCCCATCTTTTCCTTGATCCCTATGTTCCACTTAAGCACCCTGATTGCCGTTGTCTCCCCTACTTTTATAAACATTACAGATTATCCTATATGGCTAGCCCAACATATACTTCAACCATTGCATTTGCACTTCATCATTGATAAAAGGAAATAGGGTGGCCACGGTGGTGCAGTGGTTAGTGTTGCTGCCTCACAGCAAGAGGTTCTCCAGTTCGATTCTCGGCTGGGGTGCCTTCTGTGCGGAGTCTGCATGTCCTCCCTGTGGTTGCGTGGGTTTCCTCCGGTTACTCTGGTTTCCTCCCACATCCCAAAGACATGCTGTAGGTGGATTGGACACTCTAAATTGGCCCTAGGTGTGAGTGTGTGCGGGTGTGTGCCTTCTGTGGAAGGTTGGGCGCCAGGCTGGCAACTCGGCACTGTAAAACTTCACTGCCAATCATGAGTGGACAGATGATCCG
>NC_056739.1:739326807-739399307 GCF_019279795.1 Protopterus annectens
ATGGAAGAGCCAGTAAGGGAGGGGAGGAGTGAAGAAGCATATCCTGCTTGCCTTCTTTGGAGGTGGGGAGAGTAGCATGCACTTGGGAGCATACTGGGTAGGTGCAATTTTAATGATGACTGGGGAAATCACATCCCATACTTCGGGAAAGGGGAAGGGCTGCTTAAAGAGAACTATCCCTTGCAGAAGTGAAGAGAGGTCTTTTGCACTCAGCCCACTGCATTGCACACACAGGGAGGTTGGAGCTGCAAAAAATAAATAAATAAATAAATATCATGGACCACCCCTGAAGGTTATCTAAAATGATGGCCCCTCCCAGTCAACCCTCACTCTAGTGATGGGGAAAAAAATAGGCTGATTGGCTGGGTAGGGGCTGATGACTGACAGGCAGTGGGGACAATGTACACAAAAAAGAAAAACTGAATAATTTTCAGTTGGAGATTATTTCTTCTCCTGTGCCCTAAATCCTTTATTGTAATTTATCCCCAAGTTCTATACCTTTCCTCGGTTTGTATTCCACTCCAGATTTGTGTTTGCTGTGGTATGGGGCCCTAAATTTATCTAAATTAAACCTAAATGGACATGCTAACCTACCCAGATCGCTACTGAAGCTCCATCCACACCAACCCCCTGACCTATGGTCGTTGCCATGTCTGGTATTACATGGAACATAAAATTCAACATATATGCATGCACACTCAGTCTGACAAACCTTAGTGGTGAAAGACGATGAGAATGTGTTTTTAAATTACAGTAGGATCACAGTTGTAAAAGTCAAAATTAATTTCAGGATGTAGACTACAGAGTGACTGTTTAGCTTTCCCAGTTGTATGAGTGGTCATGCAAGTTTGGTAATCCTGTCTATAGAATTATGAAACATCAGAAAAAAGGTGGTATCTAAAAGTTGGTGCTAACCTCAATTGCAGTCTCTTTAAGACCTTAATATTCTGAAATATCCCCCTTTTTGATACTTAGATACACTGCCTGATAACACCAATCTCAGCAGACCAATAACTAAATAAATGCAGATGAGTCAAGCAAATACTCTACCATTACTTAGTCCCATACAGAAACAAAAACAAGTCAAGTCTGAGGTTTCCCAATCTTCTCAAATATTCTTGCTTTATTTATCTTAGATAAGCTCTTTTGTCTGAAGACTTCATTGGATCCAACAGTGGAGAGTTTTAACTTTAATGGGAAGTCTTAATCTTAATTAATCTTGTCTGGTCACCACTGCTGTTCCCAATTTGGCAGGGCAGGGTATTACAGTGAAACTGAATATTAGAAGTTTGTGCCTGGACTGGATGCTCAGGGAGTAACAACTCTGTTTTTTGCAGATACTGTAGTCCTTTTGGCGTCATCTAACCATGATCCCCGATATACACTCAAGGAATTTCCTGTTGAGACTGAGGCTATGATGATCTTCCAAGAACGAATGCCTTACTTTCTGAAGTTGGAGGACAGTAACTGCCGTTGGTGAAAACGTTCAGTGTCTCATTATCTCAGCTGATGGCGCTGTAATCCTGTTATGGACAAGTGGCTTCGGTATCGCCGTACTACAACAGATGCTGACTGAGTGTGCAGTGAAAGAGGCTGTTTGTGGACGAAGGTTTCAGTGTATTGATCAATTTATGCCAGAATGGCAAAGCCACCAGCATTGAGCATCACTAAAATCAAAACAGTAACAACAACGCTCCACAAACTTCAGAGTACATAAATAACAGAAATCAGGTTTTTATGGGAGGCAGGGCAAGCCTCCCCACACCACCATATTAAACTATAATAAGTCCACATTCACACAGTGGTGCAGAATGGCAAACAGTAGGAAGGGTTAACTAATTTCCATACCTCATGTGTACTTTGCTGCTGCTGACAACAGATTTGAACTGAAACCTTAGTTTAAAATGAAGCACGTATGCTTGATGTAGCAACAGCACATCAGACTTCTGCTAATAAAAATCTACTACTGCCTTTTTGACTTCCACGTTAATAAAACACATTACACCAAAAGCATGAAGCACATAAGCTCAGAAACGTGGCAGACAATAAAACCCCTCAAAACTGCTATTACTGTCAACTGGCATTCAGACTCTGATATTAGTTACATCAGTGAAAGCAGCCACAGTAAAATGACATGCTTCTGATTACTTTATATCACAGTCCTTACCTTTGACCACATGATGTAAGAAGTTAATAAAAGAATGGAACAGTGGCAATAGAATTATATTTCTGCACAGGATCACTGGGCTTACTGCCCATGACGGGGAAATGTACAATGATCTGGGACAGAATCAGAATATAAATGTTGCCTTAATGAATGTAGAGGAGGAAAAATAGAGATGGTTCCTGCTGGAATTGTTTTAGGCAAGGTCAGCTGACTGGAGCTGTTGGAGTAGGCCCAGGAGCAGGGTTGTGTCTTTCTGTAGGCCTGTTAATACCTGGAAATCCTCAGGATAACCTGTGACTGGTGAAAGGGAATCTTAACCTGCAATGCTTACTCTGCCACCACTGAGACTCTAATCAGGAAAAGCTTAAATATTAACTTCAGTGTGTCTGCACACGGACATGCAGCCATAACTTAATATATAGATATACATATATATGTAATGTGTGTGCACATGTGCATGTCTGCAGTGTTCACATTGGAATATGTGCCTGGTTTGTATAATGGCACATGTATGTATGAATGTGTGTATGTATACAGTCACATTTGTGTGGTGTATATTTGAAATTGTCTGTCTTTCCTTCTGTGTATATTCATGAGTGTGTGCATGTGTGCACTTTCTTCTCAGTCATATACACTCTTCCACCCCTTTCACTCTTTATTTCCATAGGACTTTCCTTTCCCACTCTTCTCCTGGGCTTCCCCTGTGATAAGAGGCTGTTATTGTGAAGAACTGAATAGATTTAACAGGAAAAACACCCTTGCTAACTGTGCAGTACCTGCCAGAAGCTTTTCCTTTACTCTGTCAGTAAGCCTAACCGGTGCACGTCAGTTTGCTACCTGAACATGACTTGTCTCTGTAACATTCCTGACTTTTACTACAGTCTGTGGTCACCCAGTTGGTCGTAGCATGGAAAAATGCCTACAATCCACTGACATGATAAGGATATGCTCACATCAAGATACAAAGGATTTATTGAACAAATGTTAAGCACTATAGACGCTAGTTCAATATAACCTGTAAGCCTTCACAGGAGTACCTCGGACTGCATTTTAATTTGGTTATTAGTTTTTATTTTATTTTAACTCTGCCTTGTATCACCCACCCTTTGAAGTTCAAGGCACAGTCAATTGCGTCTCTTGCCCAGCTCACTGATGACCCCATTTCATTCTAAAGCCCACCTTACTGATGAAAAATGCGAACAACATTATACTTGTGCTGAGCTCTCAAATATGTTTTTTCAGCTTAAACTACAACTCATGCTCACAGTATCTATGAATTCTGATATGCTTTCCAGGCTGTCACCCTATGCCTCCTGTTCCACATATTTTTGCATTAAAGATTTTCTGAAAAATTCTGGTAGCAGCAGTCATTTTTCAGTATTTTTCTTTTATGGGAAACTAACCAACAGACTGACTATTCTTGCCCAGTGACTTAACAGCAAACAATCAATATTGTGTTTAATTAGGTATTCATAAGCCCAGCGGCCCTCCAGCTTCAGTATCTAATTAAATATTCATGACTCCAGTGCCCCTCTAGTTTGGCAGTTCTATTAGTCTTTACTCTCTTGGAAATTACCAGCCTGTCAGGTAACATTACGCAATATTCAGAGCTGTCATCATGTCACAAAAGGTCTGCCAGAAGTATGAAAAAGAAATGAAAGTAATTTTCATTAGAATTAACACTATACTTCAGAAAGCATTTCATTCATAATTAGGTCACTTTGATCGAAAGAAACAACCCACTGCTTTCTCTACATTTGCCTTTCCTACGACCAGCCATTCATTTCCCACATATGACCCCTGCAGACATGAGCATCTGTGAAATGTCTGAAAATGCAGAACTCCAAGCCCACCAGAGTGCCTCAGATTGCCATCTTGTGTATCTGAATGTTATCTGTTATTTCTCCCCAGTGCAGAAATTTAAGAAAATACATAATCTAGTAACATGCAACATTATCCTTCTTACAGGCTGCTGTCCCCTGGTAGATGATGTTATGGTCATTAAGCAGTGATTGTTGATATTCTATGCAATCTGCTCTGAACACCTGGCTGTCTTTATATCCGATTACAGCACAGTTATGTATAAAATGTCCTTGTTATTTTCTTGTATTTTGAACTAGTTTTACTCCAAGCTAACAAACAGCCAGTTCTCTTTAATTTACCTACCCCTTTGCTGACTTACTATGACTTGGCATTAACGTCTGTCACATAGGACCCTTCTATCTAAGAGGAAGTGACCTTGTTGGCACAAGCACTGACTGTTTACTTCAGGTAGAGGGGACATTAAGACACTTAAAATACATCACTTATAATCCTAGATGGAGAACTGAGGGCATAGTGCTGACTCGTACCTCTCAATTGCCCAGAATTACACAGAATGGCCAGATTTATGTCTCATATTTTTTATCTATTTCTCATAAAAAGTAATTTTTTCTGGAAAATCATTGAGGATTGAAGTCAATGAATTTTAGACTTCATATCTTTCACAAAATGCATGCTAATGTAAAACCTGCTATTGCAGCAATTTTCTGTGTTTATAAGAAAAATACGCAAGATCTGCCCCTGATTTTGGGCCTTTGTTCCCTATTATTTTTGGCTTTTTCCAGGACTTTTACACTAGCTGGTTGACAGGTATATCCTGCCCCTTCTTCCCAGCACCCACAGATGTACAGTAACAGCAATGTATTTATGCAGGTTTAGTGCTGGGTCTGTGATGGTTGTCAGGTCTACAATTTTGATAGGAATGAGCAATAGAAGGTTGCCTGTACTGGGGGTAAAGTGTGTGTGTGTGTGTGTGTGTGTGTGTGTGTGTGTGTGTGTGTGTGTGTGTGTGTGTGTGTGTGTGTGTGTGTGTGTGTGTGTGTGTGTGTGTGTGTGTGTGTAAGGTGTGAGATGTGCAAGACAGACTGTGTTGGGGTAAGCAGTGCAATGACAACTGCTGGATGGAGGTTGGGTGATTATAACTGGTTGTCTTAGGCCCAGCCATAAAGGAAAGACTGTGCTGCTGTACAGGGGAGGTCATGCAGAAGGGTTGCTGTGGTGAAAGGCAGGTGTATAGGTGAGCCTGTATTGAGAGACAGGTGTGCAAGCCACCTAGCATGCACTGCTGGCCATCTTGAAGGAGAGGTATGTGGGGCTGGCTGTGACAGTGGTAAAGTACATATGGTGACTGTTGAGAGTCAGGTGTGCAGGGCAGCTGTGTTGAGGGACAGGTTATGTTGAGTGAGAGATATGTAGGGCTGGCTATACTACAGGTTATACGTATAGGCCAAGTTATATGGGAGGGGGTGTCAGGCAAGCAGAGATGGCTGTGTTGAAAGTCAGGTGTGCAGCCTGACTGTGTTCAGAGACGTATGTAGTGTGCTTTATTTTTAGGAACAGGTACAAAGGGCTAACTGCGCTGGGATTAAGGTGCATAGTGTGCCTGTGTTAAGGGACATGGTTTCAGGTAGGCTGTGTTCAGTGACATATGTGCAAGGCAACTATGTTAACAGACATGTTTTTAATTGAATGAACAGTAATAGAATATCTTCGATGTAAATTCAGTAACCCTTAAACCACGAAAAATTGTAAAAACACTGAAACCACAAGTAACTGTAGATCTTTAATCGCAAGTAAAAACTATCTCAGATAGCTGCTTCATCAGGCTTGATGTACATAATCTAAAAAATCTTTATATAGTGTTAAGAATTAAACAATCAAGCAATTAAAACCTTAATTTAACAATTTAAGATGCAATTAATAAAAAGTTAAAAACATGGTACATAGAGAATAAATAATTCAAACATTGTTAGAAACACAATAATGAGTTTTTAGAAATTGATAATAATTAATTATAACTTATTTCACTATGTTTTGTAAATCTTTTAGCATAGGATTTAGGCTAAAAGCATCATTCCACTTTAGTGGATATTGTGCCTCAAAACATAAAATCCATTTATTTTCTTGTTTTTCAGTAATATTTATTATATCTCCTCATCTAATGAGCTCTGGAACCATACATAAAATAAGAGATTTAAAAGTATGCATGGAGTTTGTATCATGGGTATGTCTATAAAGAGCATTACTTTCTATTTTTCTTTTAATTTCCGACATATTGTTACTGATCCTAGCCTTAAGTCTCTGGTCTTTCCTATGTAAAATGAATCACATTTTTGAGCATCTGGCCATATATACTACGTTTCTAGCTTTACAATTCCCATATACATGTTATGTTTTATATATATATATATATATATATATATATATATATATATATATATATATAGTAACAAAAAGTGTATTTGTTACACATATAGGTACCTTTTTTATTGTTAGATATTTTTGCCTGTTTCATATAACAAAACTTATTCTTTAATGTAACATCCCTCTTGTAGCTAAAGCTCGGTCCAGAATTATGTATCTCTTTAACTTCAGATACCTGTGATAGCACTATAGGCCAATGCTTCTTAATAATATCTTTAATGTCTGCCCATGGCCCCATTCATTTTGATTTGTTTGAGACAGAAACACTCAACATGCTTTTTGGAAGTGGGTGGAACCCTCACAGGAAAAGCATGCAAACTTCATATGGGCATTGGCCAGAGGTCGGGATCAAACCATTTACCTTGCGAATGGGAGGCAAAGATCTTAACCATTATGGATATTGGTTTATCCACCACTAAGAAATAAATTAACATTCAGGGAGCAAACTTAATCTTTAGAAACAGTTAGAATTATATTATACTAGTCAGACCACTCTTCAAAAGATTAATAGACGAAAAAGCATTCACTCGACTAGCACCAGCCTTCTAGAGTCACTTACTTGTTGATATTAAAGCATTATCCACCCTAAAAACTTCAAAAAAGTATTAAAAAATCTTGTGAATAAATCCAGCTACAAGTGCTTTAGAGACACTGGATAACCACCTCACAGTGAAATGCACATTAATGTCACAGATGATAACTCAATATTACTTAATGATTGTTTAATTTTATGATACCTGTGTCTAACTATATATACATCTTTTGAATGTAACTATGTCTATCTGCATCTACAACAATTGTATAATTCTCTTTGTGTAGTTTTGCGTATTATCCTGTCTTTTTTATTCTTCTAATTGTAGAGATGCTCTGTTTATTTAATTCTCTGAAGAGAAGCGAGTTAGCTTTTGTCCTTATTTTCTCAGTATGGGTATGGAATGTTAGGGACTGGCCTAGTCACAAATAAAGGTATTTGAAGGAGTTGGTTGTTTCTATTAGTGCACAAGGTAGTGATAGAGTGACATCAATGACATATATTTTTTAAGTTTTTGGGTTGTGCCAAATAGCATGTTTTTTTTTGTTTTTGTTGTGTTAAGTATTAGTTTGTGTTTAATGAGATGAGGACCAAGGGAGATGAGTCACAGTATGAAGGTCACAATGTAGTTTATTAATAGAGGAGAGAAGAGGAGAGAAGAGACGAGAAGAGGAGAGGAGCTAGGTTAGAACCTTGGGGGTACTCCAATTTGTAAATGGTGTGGGCTGGGAGAAGGAGGAACCTAATTTAACTTTGAAAAATCTACCTGACAAGAAAGTCTTGTAACCATGTGATGGATGTGCTGATAATGTCAATGTTCTGAAGAGTGGAGGAGGAGTAGGATCTAGTGGATGATAAGGTTAAAAGGTTTTGTGAGATTAACAGATATTGCTTCTGTCAAGTTGCCTTTGTCCATGTTGAGGCACAGTAGCGTAGCTATGGTGGGGTGAGAGGGGCAACTGCCCTGGGCGCAAAGTGTAGGGGGGCCAAGAACAGCCAACCCACAAATGTTCTTTAATGCAATACTGGCTTTTAAAACTCAGTATTGAATTTGCGGTCATACCACATCGCTGTAGTGCTTCATGTGTGGTCTAAACTATAGCGAACTGCTTGCTACATTGTTGCAAGCAGATTGCTACAGTTTAAAAGTAAAAAAAAAAATTAAAACCTAAGCACTCTAGCTCTCTGTGCAGGCGAGGTATAAACTGTAGCAAAAGTTTGAAAAGATATATATATATATATATATATATATATATATATATATATATATATATATATATATGTCAAAAGAGGGTTGGGGCAGGGGATAAAAATGAGACCTGGCAGGGACATGTCATGCATTGGCCAGCTAGTTGGTTGGTGTGCCAATAAAAGGAAAGTCCTTTTTTTGTTAGCTGGGTGCATAGGTATTACTATAATAAGCTAATCACTTTTTTTTTTTTGAGCTGTGGAGGTGATGGGACACTGGTTTATAATATGAAACAAACCAAGCAACGCTGATACTGAACAAGTGTTTAATAAAACAAAGCTTTCAGGTCAAACAAACCCTTCATCAGTGTATCTTGTTCATTATCAGCATTGCTTGGTTTGTTTCATACTGCATCCAGTCTTGGTTTTATGAACTAAGCTTTGTTCTGCAACTGTTTGGCTTTTTGACACTGGTTTATAGTACTAGCCCAGGGTGCTAATTGAACTAACTATACTTCTGTTGAGGAGGATGCTGCTAACGAGGCATTAATGTGCCATCACTGTACTATGACCTGTCCAGAATCCATGCTATTGAAGGGGAAGGGGATGGAGGACTGATTTCCATATGTATGTAAATAAGTTATATTTTCACTATGGTATCACTGTAAATTTTATCAATCATATGTATGCATCTGTGGACCTATTCTCCATAGGATTGCACTGAAAAGGGGCCCAGATGGACGATTTCTGTTGACAAATGGAAATATATACATAAATAGCACATACTCATTTCTGTTCCACTGGATGCAATACATATTCTTGACACATGTCCTAAATTTCACTCTCTAACTTTATCAAATAAATGTGCAACCAAGAGTTTTCAGTTTCACAATTCCTAGATGCCTTGTATACATGTCTTCCATCATTGCTCTGTTCAGTTTCCATGGAATGTTGTGTCTTTCGGCTTATCCCGGTTAGGGGTCGCCACAGCGGAACTCCTGTCCACTAATGTTTGGTAGTGGATTTTTACGTGCCGAGTTACCAGCCCTGACGCACAACCTTCAACGAAGGCACGCCCATTCACGCATGCCTCCACACAGAAGACGCTCTAGCTGAGAATCGAATGCGACAACGTCTTGCTGTGAGGCGACAATGCTACCACAGCACCAATCCCATAAACAACACAACCTTTCTCTAGAACAAAGTCAAATCTTCTGTAGTGTCTTCCAAGCACTCGTCCACCTTATGAAGCCAACCTTCCATTACATAGCTTGACACTATGGAAATTTCCCAGTTATTTAAAGTGACATAAGGTATCAGTTTAGGATTTACTGTAACTTCCCGAAAATGAGCCTCTATTAGAGCATTAGGAAACTCTGTTATTCCATTTGTTAACTTGGTCAGATGTTTCCGATAATGGAATTTTCAAAACGCTATCAGCACTTCCCTGATTATCAGGTATTTGATATTCAGTCTAACCATCACTAGCTGATAAAATGATGGCCTATCTCAGGATATTTGTTGTAACTGGCAGACCATTCTGCTCAGCAGACAATATTTACAACCTTTTACAGTCTACCACCAACATGCATTTACTGCTAAAATTTCTCTAGAACAAAATTAAAGCTCTTGCTTCCTCTGCAGTCAGTGGATATTCATTTTTGAGGGAAAGTGAATACAAAAAGCATAAGCAATTAGTCCTTGTCCTTACTCATAGCTGTAACATGCTGAATCTCATCCCCAGTATCACATGCAGGAGAATCGCATGATAATGTAAGGGAGAGATTCCAATCATAACAGAATAACACTTTTGTCACGTTAGCAGTTCTTTACTTCTTTTAAATGCATTCTATTTCTGACATTTTCACTGTCAAAGAACCAGTTTTTTCAGCAACCTGTAACAGAGTGCTAAGACAGAACTTTGTGTGGCCACAAACCTCTCTTAGTACACTAGAGGCCAGAGGCATTTATCGCTTTGCCACAAGTATGACTAGTTTTTACCTCCTCAGCTGAACAGTGTTTACCGCTTTTATGTAACACCTACAGCAGACACCTGATTTGTGACTTGCCAAACAAAAAAAAAAAGTTTTTACTCACTATCCACAGTCCACACCTCTCAACTTTCCAGAAGTACGCAAAACATCCCTGCTTTTGCCTAATATTTTTGCTCTGTGTCTCGTAAAATGTTTGATTTTCTGGTAAATCACTAAAGATTACAGTCAGTTAATAATGCCAGACATTAACATTATTGCTCAGAAAGTGCATTTTGATACAAAACCTGTTCATCTTTTAAGTGAATTAAAATATTTTAAAAATATGCATGATTTTGAGACTTTGTTCCTCAGTTATTTTTGGCTTTGTCCAGAATTCTGGAGCAAAACTGTTGAGAGGTCTGGCACAGTCTTCTAGTCTCTGCAAGACTTAGTGCTCAGTCTCCATTTTCCATGTGACTAACAAATCAAAGTATGCTACTACACTTAAGTCTTTTAACAAATTGTCCATAATTATTTGGAAAACAAAAGGTGCATAATTCACACTAAACAATAATCTGTTGTGAACAAGCAGGCCTCTATTTACTAACTACATTCATTACACGCATATTTCATCATTGTGTGTAGCCCAAAGTTATAACATTTTATTTCATAGTTACATGAGTCTAGATCAGTATTATTGAACCTGTTAATGAATGTTATGTGAGGAACAGTATGGAAGGCTTTGGATAAGGCAAGAGAAATACTTACCAACTTGTCCAGTGTTAAGACTCTTCCTGGTAATCTCATCATGTTAGACTAGGGCTGTGTCTGTGATGCCACCTTTCCAACACCCAAGTCACAAAGAAAATATATTTGTATTAGAGTAATTTATTCCCAGCTGATGGATTCCCTTAAGATTTTGTTTAAGGATTTAATATGGAGATGAAGTTAAGAGATTTCAGCTAAAGGTACCACCTTTATGCAGTGAGATAATGTAAGACTCCTTCCACAGCAGACTTCTAGGGCAATTGCAAATGAAATAGCTAAAAGGAACTACCTAGGTGGCAGTTCATCCATTCCATCTGGATTTTTAGTTATTATCTTTTTTAGGAACTACCTAAACTCCGAGATGTTGGTTCCTGTGAGGTGAATGTGATGTTGAGTTATAGTTAATGACTCAGTGGATTAGTTTTGTGTCAGATGTGCTCATGTGATACTGCTGGTTCAAAGTACTTCAAATAATTCAGGTACCACTGCATCTTGTGCATTTGAGAGAGAAGATGAGGATGGTTTGCTTGGGTGAAGTGAGTGCAACCCTTTCCTGTTTATGCGGGAAATAAGTCTGCTTACAGGATCCAGTAAAGGTTTTATACTGACTTAAATGAGAGATAAAATCCAGGAGTAGGATATCTAAGTTTGGCTGCGATGAGCCAAGAGTTTGCCATGAGACATCCGTTTGTTTTTACTCAATTGCCATCTACAGGAGGTTGGTCATTTTACACTATATGTTTTAGTACGATACAAGACATATAGCATCAGTGAATAGACTTACTACTCTATTATCCAAGAACTGCCTTTTCTAAGGACCATTTGATGTTTAGTATTCATTGGTTGACTGTACCAGTATTAGTTTTTCTACTTCTAATCTTGATACCATTATAAACACAAAGAACTTTGGTATAAGCATGTCAAAGTCAAAGTCAACTTTATTGTCACTTTGATTCACACAAGTGCAAACCGAGTGAAATTACATTTCTTTGGACTCGGTGTGCATACAATACATAGACTACATTTAACATGACGATTGTTTTGTCTTTCGTCTTTTTCCCGGTAAGGGGTCGCCACAGCGGAACTCCGGTCATTTAACATGACGATAATACACAAAATTCTCTAGACACAGACAAACAACAATAATAAATACTTGCATTATTGCACTGATTTAGCAGATTGTCACTCATTACTAGGTAATTAGGTTATTTTCACTGGAAAAAATGCACTTAAGTGACTGATTTAAGGGCTACATTTATATTGCACAGCAAGACAGTTCAGTTTGATTACTGCTGACTTTGTTGTCTGGGTGCAAGTAAGACCTTGTTACATATTGCTCTATAGAGACTTTTCAGCATTGTTGGATTACTGCATTAATGTCCAATGTGAAGGGTACTGTTCCTAGAGTTCAGTAACCTGATGGCTGATGGAAAGAAGCTGTTTCTGAATCTTGTGGTTTTGCAGAGTGTGCTTCGAAAGCGTCTTCCTGATGTTAAATGTGAGAACAGCTTCTAAGCTGTATACTGCATAAACTGGAAAATGGTCATTGTGAAAGTTCATTAGTTAACAGGTATGTTGACCAAGTCTGAAACCAAAATTGTTTACAGGATATTTTTTGGCCTAATTGTTCTATCTATCCTTGGGAGGGGGTAGAAATTAAATGTTAACTAAATTATTAATTATAAGGTCTTGAGAGACAGTCATACCTTTCAACTGTACAGATTTCTGCAGAATGTCCAGATTTTTGCCTCATATTTTTGGTCTGTTTTTCATAAAATTGTGTTTTTTCTGGCAAATCATTAAATACCGAAGTTAGAAAATAATGACAGACATTTGAGTTTCAGACTTCATACCCTTCAGAAAAATTCATTCTAATGAAAAACCTGTTATTCTATCAACTTTCTAAGTTTGTAACAGCAGTATTTAAAAATTGTCCCTACTTTTTCTGCCTGTGTTCCACTTTTATTTATGGCTTTGTCCAGACTTCTTGTTCTAAGAGGTTGAGAGCTATGGAGGGGGCACTTAAATACCACTGATAATTTGGCACCCATGACAATGGTATCTACTATTAACCTCAAGTATTATTTGGATGGAATATACATGCCAAGTTATAAATGTTTATATTTATTTAAACATTAACAAGAAGGCATTGTCTGTGTTCTGATTATGACAACTGTATTCTGGAGATGAAGATATAGGAAATTATGTTTTGTCTCTAGAAGAATAGGTGTTACAGTAATATTTATTTTCTTTTGTTAAACCAGGGGAGAGTAGACTGATTGGGTGGAGAACCCCTTTTCAGAAGAGGCCTGGGGAGGAAAACTCAATGTGTACAATATAATACAAGATCCAATGCAAGTTAACACAGGTAAATTAAACATTACTGTCATCTTTGACAGTGCAGTATTATAATGTCATAGAGAGTAGCATATTGAACTAGTTCACTGTATATAAAATCTTATTGAATAAAAGTATTCATTCACATTGCTACAATGCATTCACACTGGTGTAATCACAATATCAGTATAATGTACAAGCATTTGTAATGGAACAGCTGTAAACATGGATATGCATGAGTAAAGATATCTGCATTAGAGTGGGAGTTAGACAACATATTTGGGTGGCATAAGGGTAATGTACCCTTTAGGTGAGTACAGTAGTAAGTTATATGTACTGTGACAAAGGGGGATACTGCCAACCCAGCTATCTGGAATTTTGTAAATAATTATATGTCATTGGTGATTTATATATAAGTGTAACAAAGGGAGATACTGCCAGCACAACTATCTGGAATTTTGTAAAAAATTATATGTCATTGGTGAATATCGAAATAATTTGTGTAAGATGCTTGTGTTACAACTGTATTAGAACTGTATGTTATGTGTATATCAAACTGCTGGTACAGAAGTATGTGTGGTGAAAAGGGTTTGTAAAGTACCAAGCTTAAAAATGTAACCACAGTGTACCCTTCTGGAAAAGAACAGAAATATCCATACACTATTGTAACTGTTGAAATGTATATATTTTAACAATGGAAACTGGAATACAGAAGGTTGACTTGCAAAACTTAAGAAAAATTGCTGAAATTAAATTACTTCATGGCTGGCCATAAAACAGATGTTATATTTCAGTTTCAGTGCAGCAACAGACACAATGTCTGTGCTGAGAAGTTTTCTGTATTGTCACGGAAGTGTTTTATTGTTTTATGACTTCCAGGATCTGCAAAGATCTGAGGGAAAGCCATTGTGTATGTATTTTCACAAGTAGATGCTAAATACTGCTACCTTTCAGCAGTGGAGGTTTTACCTGGGATAGAGTCAGATGAGAATTAATGATGTCATTCTGCAAGCTATCCCAGCAGTTATATTTGAGATATTAATTTAAGAACTCTCTGAGAGAGATTGAGCATTCTGTATTTTGTCTTTGACCTGACAACATCAGCTAGAGGATCTATTCACCACATCTGCCTTGCTGCTCTAATTAAGTAAGTGTACTAGGATATAGTAATTTTACATCTGCGGTGGTGCAGCGGTAGCGTTGTTGCCTCACAGCAAGAGGTTTTCCTGTTCGATTCTCAGCTGGAGTGCGGGGAGTGCCTTCTGTGTGGAGTCTGCATGTCCTCCCCGTGGTTGGGTGGGCGTTCAAAAGACATGCGTAAATGGGCATGCCTTTGTTGAAGGTTGAACATCAAGCTGGCACCTCGGCGTTTGTCAAAATCTACTGCCAATCATTAGCAGACCGGAGTTCCGCTGTGGCAACCCCTAACCGGGAAAAGCCAAAAGACAACAACTAGGATATAGTAATTTTCTTGGATATAGTCAGGAATATAGCAAAGCTTAGCTTAGATAATTGTCTTTATTTATTTGAGACTGTCCTGCAATGTTGTTTTAAATATTTCCTGTGATTTTGAACTCTGATGTTACTGTAAATATATTTAGTATTGTCTTGTTCTTTTATTATTTATTATTAAATATATGTAAACCTTTCATTGTGGCTGACCTTGTCTAGAGATGTTTTAGTTCTGGGAATACTTGCGTATTTATTTGGTGACAGTGTGGGCCATTCCTAATAGCCTTGCTCTTGGTCAAACTACCATTTATATTGATAGTAACATTACACAGTACAATTGGATACCCTTTGTTAAGGGGCATAAAGTAGCTGATAGAGAGGTGGCTGGTGGCAGTAATAACTACCTTATAGTCAAGGCAAAAGGGGGCATAGCTGGCAAACCTGTGCCAGCCTTGCCCAGGTGTAAGTATAAATCAAACCTCAAAGAGTGTGCGTGTCAGCTACTTGGGCAGGGACACGATGCACTGGTTGGACAGAGAGGGTGCTGGAGGTCTTGGCTTGGACACTCAGCTGAGATCTCAACTCTATAGCTGTGACAGTGGGGAGTCATAGTGGGGATCTGGAGAAAGAGGGAAAAACAAGCCCCGGACTGACTATGGTCTCTGTGTGCTCTTCAGGGAAATTACACTTGATGCAGAAAACTGCATATGGAAATACTGTGTGTGTGTACCTGTCCTTCTCCCAATGTACATCCCCCACTGGTACTGGTGGTGAGGATTGAGGTTACTTGATTACTGGTCCAGTGGTGGGGCATCACATGTACAACAATGTCAGTTATGAAAATAATAATGTTAGTTGTGGAGAGTAGTATGATCAAGTGTTAGTATAAGAGCAGAGATATAGCAATATTTGCAAGAGACTTAGACTAAATGTATTTTATTTACAATTGATTCTTCACTGTTGTAAAAAAATGATTACCAAGACCCATATTTTATTTAACACATTTATTGAATTATCACTTAAGACGTAGGCAAACATACATTTATATTAAAGAAAACAAATTACATTAACATGTTCCCAATCATACATCACACAGTATTTATTTATACAATTATCATCAGTACGTTACATACATTGTTCATTTCCTGCCTTTAAACCTCACTCCTCCACCAAAACATAATTCTACATGTATTTTGTCGCAAAATCTCCATTTTTTAATATAATTTTCTCCTACCCAAGGTCCTATTTCTATTTCAATTATTTCCCTTACAAACTTCACTACTTCAAATACAGTTGGCTTAGACTTTGATTTTGACTTTCTTGTAATTTACTTTTGTAGCAGTCAACAGAATTAAACTTAATAAGGCCTTACTACGTCTAGCCAGTTCAGATCCTGTATCTCAGCTCAGAAAAATAATTTCCACAGTTAAATCCATTTGCTCCCCTAATATTTCTGACAGAGTACTCTGCAGGGAAGTTCTGCCAACTCATTACACTCCCGAAACATATGTACCCAGTTACCTCTTTCTTTTCCATGACATCTCCAACATTTGCCATCTGCCTGAATTAAAATTCTTTGGAGTCTGCTTAAGTTATAAAAAATACCTAAGCAAACACTTCTAAGCAAATTCTTCTAGACTTTGTTGCATATTTGGGAGCCATAAATATGTTCTCCCATTGTTTCTTTATAAATTGCTTAGCCAATCTCTCTTCCCAATCATTTCTAACCTCCTCCAATTCATTCTTATAGCTATTGTGCAGTATTTTATATGTCCTTTTAATTATATCTTTTTTAACAGCAGCTTCTGTTCTAGATTGAACTAAAAATTCTACCAGTGCATGTCTTTACTTATGATTCCCCTATCCCTTTCTCTTTGCCTATACTATGATATCAATCCCTGGTAGACAAGGCAGTGTCCAGCCTGCAGTCCAAAGATCTTCTTGGTCTCATCCCATTCTATTACTTTGCCCTCTCAAGTTATTCCCTCCTAATACCATAGTTACTTTGCCAGTTTTCTCCAGTAAATTCCAGCCCCCTCTTGCCTGTTGTCTGTACCCCTATTTGCAGTAATCCACACTGGTAAAATCTCCTTTCTCCCATTCTTGTGTTGGCCTAGTTCTCAGAATACATTGTGCTACTTTATGAACATACTATTCTGTATGGCTGTTGTTATTCTCCTTAAGGATCTGCATCCAAAATCCCACTTTCCACTTATTTCTTGAATATTGCCCTTGTTTCAACATCATCCCTTTCCACTTTGAATTATAATTTTATCCTTCTGTTACATATATGAGTCTTAATTGTATACCTCTAAAATATCCCTTCAGATCAAGTAATCCTAAACCACCTTGTTCTACTGGAATGATCAACTTATCCCACTTAGCCCTTGCCCACTTTCCCTCCTAGATATATACTTTCAACTCTTTATTATTGTCCACAGCTTCTCCTCTGGTTGATAAAATACTCCTGACCTGTATATAAAAAATAAAGGGACTAAAACATTGGCTTCAAGATATTCTTATGAAATTTTCTGTGGAAGATCCCCTTAATACTTTTAATTTCTCTACAAACTGTCTAAAATTTCTCTAAATATTAAATGATTACATATATCTTGTATCAATTCTTAACCAATGTTTTTATATTATCTCTAATTTGTTATAATTATTTAGACTGCAGATGTGTTTGTTTTATTTTTGAAGATTGTAAAATTATTGTTCATAAATGCTTTGTAATAATTTGGAGCTTTTCTCCACAGGCCTCTGCTGAAAATGGGCTTCTACCCAGTCGGACTATCCCAGTAATCAAATGTCAGTCAATAAATAAATACAAATAAATAAATAAATAAATAATCCCACTTTCACTTTCTTTTGCATAGCTAACTTTTTTGAAAGGGAGGTAGCAAAAAGTCAAATATGCGTTTGCCGCTCAGAACATATAAATATGCTTATTTTGCTAAAGCATATAAAAATGACAAGAAATAGCAGTTTTCCCTAGAAAAAGAGTATTTGTGGTTCTCATTTCATATCAATAGACCAGTAATCTGATGCAGATATATACTAAATATAAAGTTCCATTTCTCTGTAGCTGTTTTAAGTATTATGGCAAATTTATCAGAATAACAATGTCATAGCCTTCAAATACGAGATGCACTTAGGCTGGTCATTCCAACTGTAAAGACACATACCCACATTCTCTATACTCATGATGTTTCACTGAGAAGGGAAGAGAAGAGAATGAAAAACACAGCAATGTATTTCCACTTACTGCTATAGGGCACCCCATCCCCATATCAATTGTCATAAAAGTTAAAAAAAAAATACACGTGTTGTGCTGTTTGCAGTGTGTACTGTTAGCACTATCCACAGATATATCTGGGTTTCTGCCACAAAAGGTGAAAGACCATCAAATCACAGTAACGACCTTCAGTCTGGGTTTTTCAGACACTAAACTCCACCCCCACCTCCCTCCAAATTGGTGATCACTATAATGTGATCAACTTCACCTTGTCATTTGCTTTCCTCCACTGACTACCTTCCATAACTCTCACCCTTTTACCTCCATACTACCTCTCACACAAAGTGGAACCGATTGACAAAATGTGGAAAACGTCTAAAGAACTTCAACTAGAAAGTTCACAGCATAGTTAATAACAGTTTCTACATGCATAGTAAAAGTTTGTCTTGATGATGTAATATGATTCAGTATTAGTTTACCATAGCTACTTGTTTAAAAAAATCACAATGAAAGTGCGGCAGACCTCATCAGTGTGAAACATGGAATCCTAACCACTGGAAATGAGGAACATTCCCCATATTGATATACAGTTGAGAGCTATGCCTCTTTTCTTTTGTTCCCAAAACAGAGAGCCCCTTCTAGTGACCAGCTAACACTTAACAGAATGTTTCTTATAACGCATTCAAGGACTAGACAACTCTATTGCATTAAATGCCAGTGAAAATGTTGAAACTTACAAAAGTCACACGAATGATAATCAAGAAAAAACAATTTTTAAGAATGAGCGTCAGCATAATTAGATTATCTGTTACTGGGCCTATTGAAGTAAAGTAATCAGTAGCAAAAAATTAATTCCAAGTTCACCATCACCTTTTTTTCTGCAAAGAAACAAGGTAGGGAAAAAAAAATGTCCAAAATATAAGACTTGGAAAAACAAATTGCAGAAGGTAAAACATCCAACCTTAGAAAGAAAATGAGCAGACTACAGAAAAAAACAGCCACATTCCAAAAACAGGCTACAAAAGTTCAAAGGCAGACAATCAAGGGATTGTGAGTGAAGTTCCCATGTCAGAAGCATAGTACAGGGCAGAAAATCCAGTCTTTAGTGTAAAACAACCCATTGCTTTATATTCAGATCTCATTGCTTAAAGAATAAATAAAAAATAGACAAGACAGTGAGATAACTGAGACAGCATATTGCAGCTCCAGTATCCGGTGACAGCACACACTATTTACATGGCCAATTAGAGTTACAGACCATACATTATACCCTGAGCAGAAGGAAAAAGGTGGGACAACGTCTTACAGGAGCAGCTGTTTCATTTACCAGCAAATCTCTAGCACTCCAGGCAAGCAAGATCATGTTAATGTCGAGATTACAGGGTTCTATCATTATAATATCTGGTAAACCCATAAAATTGCAGTTTCTAAATAAAGAAAATGCAACTTGGATTCCTGGAAAGTATGTCATGGCATCATTTTTTCTGCATCCTCAGTGTGAAACCACTATTATAGGAATGGATATTCTGTCCTGGTTAAGAATGGCAGATTTTAATAATCACATCCTCTAGTTTAGTTGTTGTACTGCAAATACTAACATAGGCTAACATGCTAAAAAAAGTTATTGCAACTCAAAAAGAAACACAAGAAATCAAAGACTTAAAACAGAAATTACTGCTTCAGTATCCACACTTGTGAGCTAAAGAAAAAACAGATTGCTGTTTCCTAGCTGAACACAAAATACATATTGTAGGCAGGCAAGACAAAAGTCATCTTCACAAGCAGTATGCTCTTTCCAAGGAAGCAGTGCAAGACATTGCTAAAAGCATTCAGCAGTGAGAACAAAAGGGCATTATCAAAAAGGAGTTAGTTCGTCCAATATGCCTATATGCTAGTGAATAAATACACTTCTCCACACCATACCTAGCACAACAGCAGTGACAGCTACATTAGATCCTAAATATGCTGCTCCCATACACTATAAAAGACTAACAAAAATTTCTGGGAGTGACTATAACAAAGAATTTATATAAAATTGTATTCCCATTGCTGCCCTGCTGTATAAATTACTCAAGACAGATGTACTGGGTTCTGATCCTGATCAGTGGACTGAGGATATATGAAGAGCAGTAAACTTGTTCAAACAAAAGGCTAGCTAACACTACAGAACTCATAATGTCTGACATGTCACCCACTACAGAACTCATAATGTCTGACGTGTGTCACATAGGTTCATAGGTTCATAGCTGTGTACTAGGCTAATGGCCCTGGAGCCTTTACAAGCCTAGCCCATAGGATTACTCTGGCATCATGCCACCCGACCTTAGTTCCCAGTGCCTCTGTCAAGTAGAGCCACTGGAGTGATCCTCGGGGTGAATTTTCTATTTCCCATCCTCTCATCAAGATTTCTCTCGAAGAGATCCAGTGAGGTGCTCTGTTTGACATGTATGGGAAGTCTGTTCCTTAGCACGGCCAGTCTCTGGGTTATGAACCTGTCCCTCCAGCATGTTCTGTTGATTGTGGTAATGAGGTTGAGGTCTCTGAAGTATGTGGTGCAGAGGGATTGGGATTTCTTTAGATGTAGCATTTCTAACAGAGCTGGATCAGATATGGCTTTGTAAGTCAAGCAGAGATCACCTCTAAGTAGGCAATATGAGACAGAGAATAGTTGGATTTTTTTGAGTCTGTCCATATAGGACAAGTGTTTAAGGCCTTGGATCCTCTTTGTGAGGTACATTTGTGGCATCTCCAGTTGTTGCAGGTGTCTAGTGTCAACCTGTGTTCCCAGATCTCTTATAACACCTTCTGTGTTAAGTGGACTGCCATCAATGTGATAATTCATGGGAATTGGGTTTTTCCCAAAGGGGATATCGACATGTTTTTTGGCATTGAGCTTAAGGCCATGGTTCTGACACCAGTCGTTGGTCTCAGTGAGGCCTTTCTCTATGATGTCACTTGGGGAGTTAATAATAGCTCCCAACTTGCAATCATCTGCGAACTTTGTCAGCCAGAGTCCCTTCATGTTGGCCTGGGCTTTAGAGAAGTAGACTCCAAACAGGGGAGGACCCAGGACCGAACCCTGTGGGACTCCACTCGTGACTGGTTGGCAGTCTGACTTGGAGTTAGCTGCTTTCACACCGTGGGTTCTATCTGTGAGCCAGTTTGCAACCCACCTAGTGATATAGGGATTGATGCCTAGCTTAGTGAGTTTTTCTATGATTCCTGAGTGGAGAATGGTATCCAAGGCCTTGGCCAGATCAATGTAGACTGTTTGAACCACCTTGCCTTCATCCACATTCATTTTATTTACAGGCAGCAACCAGCAAAGACAGCATTTCAGTAATACTGATGCAACAACGTAACTGTACCATGCAGACAAAGTCAATAGAGACCTCTGACATTTTTCAGACATATGCTTACACCAATCAAAAAAAGGTTTTTGTCATTGCATACAGGCCTTAATAGCACTCCATTGGGGAATTTAAACAGTCGGAATACATCACTTAATTTGCATCCACCATTGCACAGACACCTTCCACTGTGCAATCAAAAGTCTACTATATTCCATCGATTAACAAGGCAATTAGCCAAAGCAGGTTTGCAAAATGGATTTTGACTTTTGAGCAAGGCACATAATTGCAGAATTGGTCAATCAGTATTACCTACTTGTAATAGCATTACTGTGAAACAGTACATCAGTGTGCAGAAAATGGACAAAAAAAATCCCCTTTCAGTTCAGATTTCAACACAAAACACTCCTTGCAACATGTAGAACTATTAAAACAACTCTGTTCTGTTGTTGTTGTGTCTTTCAGCTTTTCCCGGTTAGGGGTCGCCACAGCGGAACTCCGGCCCGCTAATGATTGGTAGTTGATTTTTACGTGCCGAGTTACCAGCCTTGACGCACAACCTTCAAGGAAGGTATGCCCATTCACACATGTCTCCACGCAGAAGAAGCTCTAGCTGAGAATCGAACCGGACAGCGTCGTACTGTGAGGCGACAACGCTACCGCAGCACCACCACTCTGTTCTGTGAGGTATAGTAATCCTGGTAAAAGGATTGTATGCAAAATAAAAATGCATCACGAAGTCAGAAACAACGAGCACTTTAAAGGAAATGACACTGCTAACAGAGCAGTTAAATGAACAGCAAAATGAGATTCCCTGCTACACAGAACCTACAGTCACACACATTGTGACTAAAGAACTAGATATCAGGTGCACATACATAATTTAATGCAAATCAAAAAGGCAGTGAGTAGCCAAAGACTTAGATAAATGTACACTACACTCATTGGATTCAGGTATTGAAATGTATACATTTACTACTTAAAAAGGACAAAAATACCTTATGTACCTGCAGCACTAGTCAAACAATTGTTAAATTTCAATCATCAAATGTTAGGACATATAGGGTATAAAAAGCTATGGCCCGTAGTACAACATAATTTTTTTGGAACCGTCAGCAAAAATACCTTTGCAAACATATCAATGATGAGTATATCATATGCTTTCAAATAAACCCAGTTATTAAGAAACATCAGTTACATCAAGTTCCAGTTTCTGAAGGATCTTGGTACAGTGCTCAAACTGACTAGCCAAGACTATGGGTAGAACCAATCCCCACTAAAACATGCACTACAAAAACAACTGCTTTTTCTCCCAGTGGGGTTGCCTCTAATCACTGCATCTGATAATGGACCACAGTTTATCAGCCAAGTAATGAAAGAAATGTGCAATTTGCTCAGTAAACAGCAGAGATTTATTGGACCTTACCATCCTCAGTCCGGTGGGATAGTCGAACATAGGAACATTACTGTCAAAGATAGAAACTAAAAAAAAAAAAACAACATACATAGAGAGGGGTCCAAATTGAGTAACACATCTGCCTGCTATTCTCAAGGGCCTAAGCTTATGCTAAGACAGGGATTTCATCCTATGAGTTTATGACAGGAAGAACCATTTAATTCCACCCACAACAAAGAGGTACCAGATGTTACAGTAGCCTAACACTAAACATGGCTAAAACAGCTACGAAATTCATTAAGTTGGCATGCTTGCAACAGGCGGAATGTACAAACCAGTAAATGAGAAAAAAGTTCATTTAGAAAAATGACAAAAGGTAATGACTAAATACAGTCTCACCAGGACAGGAGTTTGGAATAGCAACTGGCAGGAGCCATTCTAGGTTTTAAAGTAATTGGGTCCCTTAGTATATCAAGTGCAGAGGTGTTAAACAATATAGATGAGCAAAACAACAAAAAAGTGCATTTAGATCAGTGCAAGCTGCTTTGGTAGACATTAAACTGTAAGAAATGATACTCTCTTTGTGTGGTTTCATGTACCTCACACAATTAGGCTGCACTACTATGGAATGCCTAAAGGTCAAAGAAAACCAAATATTAGGACCTGACAGCAGAAAAGAACAACAGTCTCTAGTGAGGAAAGTATTTGTATTTGTAAATAGCTATTAATTCTGAGTGATGTATTAAGGATTGTTTTAAAAAATGTACAACCGTTCATATACAAAACTGAACCTCAAGATCATGGGAAGACTATCATCCTCCATACATAAAATTACAATTTTATATGCTAACATGTGTAACGTAACTAACTGTTGGGTGTGCACACATATACCAATAGCAGGAAAAGGGTTATACCCCTCACACACCCAAGCCTTTATCATTAAAACTGCTTTAAAATATTACATATCAAGATATCAAGATTAGTGTGGTCATGGAGATGCCTTTAAAGAAACAGGTCAACCAGGGGCTAAAAACACTCCAGCATCTGTCCTGCAGTCGGTGGTAGGAGATCTGTGTTTCAAATCAGATAATAAAATAGTTTATTACATCCTTAATTAACAATGTAGCAGCTAACATTACTTATGCAGACAATTATACTTGGACTACTTATTTTAAGTTATATGACAATTGCCCCCAGTATTGCAATTCATGTCCAAACTATGACACCTCCATCCATTCTTTTGTAAATAGAACACAAGACTTTGTGTCTCCACTAATTAGCTATGTCCTACAAAGTACAGTTGTGCAAGTTCCACTTACCTGTAACAGTAGATGTTTGTAGAACACATTGCTTTACTAGCATATAGATAGCAGTGCCGTGCTACCCTACCCCTGGCAGTCTATCAAATCTCAGAACTCCTCCCCCTGCTTGTCTGTGGGTGTGAAGGACCAATCAGCTGTCAGAAGCAGGAAAGTCCTTCCTAGCTACAAACAGCAACCCTTCATTTTTTTCTAGGGCCAAACAATAAGAGCAGATGGAAATGCAAGCTTTACGAACACCTACTTGTTTTGAACTAAAAAACAGATGCTCACACTTACACCCCCCCCCCCCCCCCAACACATACACAATAACAAAAGCTGCTAAGGACAAACAGCAGTAACTGCAACAACAAAACTAAGTTCACCCAACAAAAAGAGGGACGGTGGGAGGTTACTGCAAGTAAGGTAGTGTATTCTACAAATACCTACCATTACAGGTTAAGTGGAACTTATGCAACTGTACTACATTCAACAAACACACTGCTTTACTGGCATATGGGTAGATTCCCAAAGTTTACCTAGCCTGGAAGAAAGAGAAGGAGGGAAAAAGGTCCAGGAATCCCCCATGCTGGATCTAGCAGAGGCATCTAGCAACTGATAGTGATTAATAAAGGTATAGACACAGGACCCAGTTGCTGCATCTAGAAAACCTCTAGAGTCCACTCCTTTCCAAAATGTCACTAAAGAGGAAAAGGCCCTTGGGAGGGATGTGCCATAATTTTACCTGGATCTGTCTCACCATGGTGGGTGTAACGAAAAACATAGTACAGGACAACTTACATGCAATGATTTGTTTAGATACAAGGTGACCTTTCATTGCTCAAGGGAAGAAAATAAAAAGTCTTACAGCCTTTCTAAAGGGCTTTGTCCTGTCAATGTAGCACATAAGCTGCAGATACATATCCAAGCTACGAAGTATCATCACTGCCTAATTATAGGGTTCTAGACAAAACCAGGGAGAAAAATAGTCTGGTTGAGAGTGAATTCTTAAACCACTTACAGCATTAAGGATTAGTGTGCAACACAACCCCATCCCTGTGGAAATCAGGTAATTTGTCCTACCATGAGAGCTGATGCGCAGAAACAAACCTTGCAGATGTCACAGCAATAAGCAAAACAAACAGTTTTCCAGATTAAGAAGTTGAGATCTGTATTTGGATTTGTCAAAGGGAAATCATGCCTGTTAAACCTGGTGGACTTCTACGAGACAGTCACCAAGGCCCTAGACGAGGGGAAATCTGTGCACACAGCCTACCTAGACTTAGTCAAGACTTTTGACACTATCCCCGACTCAGGCATAATTGACAAACTCACCCAGCTAGGTATTAACCCATATATCATTAGATGGGTCGATAACTGGCTCACTGATAGAACCCATATAGTCAAAATAGGGGAATCCACCTTCAACAGCAGACCTGTAACCAGTGGTGTTCCACAGGGATCAGTCCTGGGACCTCTACTGTTTGGAATCTATTTCTCTGAAGTGCAAACTAAAAACTAAAGGTCTGTGGCTGACAAAGTTTGCTGATGACTGTAAACTGGGAGCAGTCGTAGAATTTCCAAACAATGTCAACATCCTACAAGAGGGTCTTACACAGACAAATGACTGGTGCCAAAGTCATGCCCTTAAACTCAATGCAAAAAAAATATTTTCATCCCTTTTGGTAAGAGTAATGTTGCTGCTAACTACCACATCAATAACAACACCTTAAATACGCACTCAGTGGTGAGAGACCTGGGCACACAGGTTGACAACAACCTTATCTTTGATCGCCATGTCTCCACAGTGGTAAGAAGGGCATTCTATATTGGTCATCTCATATGTAAGGGCATTGCCTCCAGAAAAAAGGAAGTTATAACCTCCCTGTGCTCTTCCCTCATCAGGCTAATAATTGAGTACAATGCCTCTTTTGGTATGTACCTTTCCAAGCACCTGCCACAATTGGAGAGACCACAAAAGTTCCTCACAAGGAAAATTCAAAGTCTTCAGCATCTGTCCTATGAGGAGCATCTGAAATCAATGCAACTTTATTCTGTTTGATACAGATTGCTCAGAGGTGGTCTCTGCCTTGCATATAAGGCAATCTTTGACCCTGCTTTATTGGAAATATTGCATATCTGTAAGTCAAATGGTACATGGGTTACTCGCTCTAATGGGCTTAACCTAGTATGTCACATTAGTAGAACCTGCTGAAGGGACATATTTGTCTCCCAGAGATGCCACACCTTTGGAACAGACTCCCACTTCATATCAAGTAGAGCACCTCATTGGCCCTCTTTAAACACAATCTGGATGATTGGATGGGTAACCATAAGTTCACCCCAAGGGTTCCACCTATGTCCCTCTTGGACAGGGGTGATAGGGGCTGATTGTGGAAATAAGGTAAACTTGGCTAGGCTTGTAAGGGCCCTAGCGTCATTAGCCAAGTAAACCCCTATGATCCTATGACCTGCTGGTTAGACAGATGGTCAGTTCAAATTATTCAAGAACATAGCTAAGGTCCCACTGTGGAGATGAGAAACTGAAAGCACAATTGCAAGTTGTCAAAACTTTTTCAGATGATACAAGAATGTTATTTGGTCTTGATAAATGTGCAAAAGCAATCTTTAAAGCAGGAAACTGTCGCACCAGGAAAACATCAGTCTGGGACAAGAATATGATATAAAAGAACTTGTGCAAGAGGGAGTCTATAAATATTTAGGAACTGATGAAGGATTAACAGTAAAACATGAACAAATGCAAATAAAACTTAGTAAGGAATACCTTAAAAGACTTAAATTAATCCTGAAAACAGAGCTGACATCTAGGAACAAAATCCAAGCTATAAACCAATTTGCACTTCCTGTCCTAACTTACAGTTTTGGAGTGATTGACTGGCCCCAAAATGTGTTGGATAGATTAGACAGGAAAACAAGAAGGATGCTTCATGCTCACCAAATGATTTATAAAAATCAGTGCATACCAATATTATATATATCCAGTTCTGAAGGAGGGGTGGGCCTCCTTGAAATTGATTACATGTATAGATCTGCAATTGTGGGACTCCACACATACCTGCTAACCTCACAAGACCCAAATGTACTGAAAGTTTTAAAATATGAGGAGAATAAATCTAAGATGACTTCTGTGCTTAATCTAGCAGAAGCATATCGGCATCAAGCAGGAATGGAAATTAAACCAGAGGAAGATAAAAATCAGCCAGCAACTGAATGTGCCAAAAACAAACAAAAGAAAGAATATAAGATGAAGGACCAGATGAGAAGGCAAGAAATGTGGAAAATGCATAAATATAGTTGCAAGTATAGAAAACATTTGGAAGAACCTCATGTTAATCAGAAATGAATGCAGGAATGATTAAGGAGAGGCGAATTCAAACCAAGAGATGAAAGGTTAATATTGGCGTCCCAAGATAGTGGGCTGCATACATGTTAGTTTACAAAGTGCATTGAACATGTGGGAGAAACAGACAAATATAGATTTTGTAAAACTGAATTGGAAACCTCCGCGCACCTAGTTGCTGGTTTTGATATACTAATGGCAGAAGGATTGTATACTGAAAGGCATAATAATGTGGCAAGATTGTTGCACTGGGGATTGTGTAAATGTTATGGTATTGAAGTGGCTGAAAAACCCTGGAAACATGAGCCACAAAGTATCATACAAAATGATGAAGTTTACTTCACATGGGATCATCCATTACCAACAGTTCAAAAGATAGATGCTAGAAAACCGGATATAGTGGTCCATGAAAAGAAGACAAAAGTAGCATTGATTATTGAAATTGCCACACCCAGTGACTACAGTGTCTTGCGTACAGAGAGACACAAAGTCATAAAATATCAGGATTTGCAGACAGAAACAAGAGCAATGTGGAAGAAAGATACCCAGACAGTCTCAATAGTAGTAGGAGCAATGGGTCTTCAGGTGCTGCGAAGAGTACTTCTGGCTGACATCAAACAATAATAATTAGATGAACTTTAATTGTACTTTGACTTAGGAATGGGGTCCATTCCCATCATGGTATTAGAAACCCAAAAGATTTGGAGAAATAAAAAAAGGAGAAATTTGCTTGTGAGGGATTCTCAGGAAGAAGAAAAGGGAGAAGGGAGAAGATGAATCCATAGACAGACATACAGAGATGGCCGCTGAATTCACCTTAATGGACACATACACTAAGCCATCCTGAAGCAGCTCACACCAATATTTCAAGACCCCCCTGTTTCCACTTTGGCAGCACCTAGAAAACCTCATCCATTTGAAAACATAAGATTTTCTAGTAGCAGGTTTTCTGGCCTTGTATAACATCTGCTGCACATCCTCAAGAAACCAGTGCCTAAACAGAGTCAAGATTGAATCATCTAGGTTGTCAACTGAATATTCTCCAAATTAGGGTGCACCAGTTTCCCCTGAGACTATGTGAGCAGATCCAGAGTGGGAGGAAGTCTATGGTAATTGCCTTTGGTCAGTACAATTGAAAGGAAGAACCAAGATTGCCTAGGCCAACAGGGAGTCACCACAGTGAATTTTGGCATTTCTTGCTGAACCTTCAGAATTACCTCAAGAATCAGTGGAAAGGCTAAATGCATACAAGAACATGCTCATCAAGAGGAAATGAGAAAGCATCTGTACTCAAATGTATGACTGTAAGGATAGTTGGAACAGAATTTCAAACAGCTGTCTGTTTTGAAAGGAGATGAACAGATTTATTTGAGACATTCCCAACATCTGGTCTAGATCCTGACATACCACTGCCTTGAGCTACAACCCATGCAGGTCTTCCCAAGATCTTCTAAGTCTGTCTGCCACAATACTCTGTTCTGACAGGATGGAAGTATTAGTGCCAGATGGCACAAAGGATAACACCTCATACTCCCAAGAATGTAGAGGTACCATAAGGCTGTGGTGTAGTCTGTAACCACCAGAGGAGGACTCGAAGTCTAAAGGAGGTGAAGGATTTTCAAAGTGCAAACTAACGCAAATATCTCCAGATATAGAAGTGCTTCCATGCATCCTTGGGCCTCCACGTATCTAGCGCTTGTCTCCCTCATCAACATAGCTCCCCAACAAAGTTAAACAAATTTGTCAGTACAGACAGCACTGGAAATGGATTGGAGAAAAGGTCTTGGATTAATACTTAACTGTTTTCTCCACCAATGCAACACTCATCTGCAAAAAGGCAGCATTGGTAACGGGGATTCCAGGAAATGAAGGTGCTGGATCTAACATGCCATAGAATTTTCCTCATGAGAAGATGAGCCAGTGGTGCAGTGGATAGCCTAAAGGGCAAATGTAACACTGATAGTCCAGACCAGATGCAACAAATCTTTCCAAAGGAAGGATCAGTTTAATGTCTCAGGCAATCAGCATTTGCCAGGGAACAGGAAGGAATAACAAAGTCAGGTCTGGCATGTGAGAGATGTGAGAGGGAGCCCCCTAGAACAGAGGTGAATGATCTTAATACTGCTACCTGTAAGCCCTGCCAACAAGGTTGTGCACATTATACCATCCTGTTATTGCCAGCTTACAAACCTGCACTAGTTAGAGAGAAACCCACAAAGAAACAGATCAGGGTGTAGCCCGAGGGGGCTATGGAGGCCCTCCAAGACTTCTTTGAAAGAACCAACTGGGATATGTTCAAGGAGGCAGCCACAGTGAATCAGCATCTGAACATTGATGAATACACTGAGGTAGTGATGGCATACATTTCAAACTGTGTTGATGGGGTAACAAATACCAAGAGTATCACTATTAGAGCTAAACAGAAGCCATGACTCAACCCTAAGGTATATCAGCTTCAGAAGGAGAGAAACACAGTTTACAGGGCTAAGGACAAAGCAGCCATAAGTGTAGCAAGAGGTAATCTGAGAAGGGGTATAGAGGAGGCTAAGAGGGAGTATGGCAGAAAGGTATAGAGCCACTTTGAAGACATGAAGGATGCAAGGAGACTATGACAAGGCATACAGGAGATCACTGACTACAAAAATCAGGTCAGCACAGTGTGAGGACAGCATCGAATTCCTGGACAGTTTGAACATCTTCCTTGGCAGACTTGAGGAAAGAAACAGGTTGGCACTAAAGCTACCCACCGATAAGAAGAACAGTACTCAGCCTCAGCACAGAGGAAGTAAGAAGAGAGCTAATGAGAGTAAACCCTAGGAAGGCTGCTGGCCCAGACAACATACTGGGCAAGGTGTTAAAAGGCTCTGCTGACTGAACCCCAGGAAGGCTGCTGGCCCAGACAACATACTGGGTAAGGTGTTAAAAGTTTCTGCTGATCAGCTATGCATGGTGCCCAAAGAAATATTTAACACCTTTCTTACCATGGCAAAAGTACTCTCATGCTACAAGGAAACAAACATCATCCCATTACCTAAGAAACCCACTACCTCCAGCCCTAATGACTACAGATCAGTCGCGCTGACATCCACTGTTATGAAATGTTTTGAGTGGCTGATCAAAAAGCATCTTTCATCATGCCTACCTCCTGATTTTGACCCTTTGCAGTTTGTTTACAGAGCTAACTGATCCATGGCTGATGCCATATCAGTAGCACTACACATCTCCCTTGAGCATTTAGATGGCAAAGACAACTATGTGAGGATGCTATTCATAGATTTCAGCTCTGCATTTAATATGGTGGTACCAATGCAGCTGATAGAAAAACTGTCACATTTAGGAATCAGTAACCATCTCTGTAACTGGATCCTGGACTTCATGATTGAGAGAACACAGAGAGTGTATACAGGTAAGAACACATCAAAGAGCATCACGATTAACACCGGAGTTCCAAAGGGATGTGTTCTCAGCCAACTATTATTCACCATCCTGACCCACGACTGCGATGCTAAGCACAAGTCCTATCATATCATCAAGTGTGCTGAAGACACCACAGTTGTGGGGCTCATCACAAAGTAGAATGAAACGGGGTACAGAGAGGAGACCTCTAATCAGTTGGTGCGAGGGGAACAACCTTGACCTGAATGTAAGCAAGACCAAAGAGATTATCATCAATGTCAGGAAAAGGAGAACAAAACACCTAGTGCTCAGGATCAATGGTGAGAGTGTGGAGAGGGTTAAGAGTATGAAATTCTTGGGTGTACAAATATCAGAGGATCTCTCATGGTTGGGAAACACCAGCCAACTTGTCAGGAAAGTGCACCAATGCCTCCGCTTTTTAAGAAGGCTGAAAAAAGCTAAGCTTCCTCCTCATATTCTCTCTACCTTCTATAGAGGTGCAATAGGGAGCATTCTCACCTGTAACTTCACAGTGTGGTTTGGAAGCTGCACAGTTACAGAAAGGAAGGCGCTACAAAGAATGGCGAGGGTTGCAGAGAAGATAACAGGTTGTAGTCTTCCATTGATACATCATTATTCTGCAAGAAGCATCTGAAATGCCACCAAAATAATACAGGACAACACGCATCCTGCGCATGGACTGTTTAAGCATCTGGCATTGGGCGGGAGATATCAGAGCATCTGCTGCAGGACAACAAGATTCAGCAACAGTTTCTACCCTACAGTGATTAGACGTCTGAACGTAGGCACTAGTCCCAGGGGTCTGGACACATAATAAGTCATTTTTTATTTAATTGTGAAATATATACTTAAATATATTCCAAGTACATGCAATATTTATTTATTATATCCATAGGAAGTATTATTTAACTCACTCGAGTCCAATATTAGACAAATAACTTGGGCATTTACAATCTGTAGTGTGTTTTGTATTACTTTAAATAGGGGAGTTAATTTAACTCTGAGGAGGGCATTCTTTTTGTTTATGAGTGTTGGTAAATGTCTCTGCTCTTTTTGGGATTGTATTAGGAGTAGTACTGTATTTGTTAGTTATGTCTATTCCTCTACTTGTATGTGCTGTTTGACTTTCCTTTGTAATCTCAAGAACTAAGCTGATGCACGAAATTTTGTTTAGGCTACACATGTGCAGTTCTAAATGACAATAACGTTTACTTTGACTTTGACACCCATTTGTCGGTAACATCTAAAAGCTAGGCCACCTTATTGAGAGCTATATTAACCATGTATACGAGTCTCTTATAAGCGGGCACTGTAAACCTTTTTGCTACACAAGAGAAGATTAGTCTTTCATAATATATTTCAGGAGATATGAGACCCCTAAAAGTGAGCACAGCATCTTATATTGCAGGTAATGCAAGCACTGATAAGGACAAACCAGACTGGAAAACGTTCTGAATAAAGCTTTTGTGTCAGTCTACCTACTTAACTGAATAAACTACTTGAAACTTCAAAATGGCATCTTTATTCCTCCTACATGGAGAGTATCAGAGAGATAGTTTCCTAGATCTGCTAGCTAAAGTGATTTTATCTGGACTAATCATTTGTACTTCAAAGACAAACAGGGAGAAGAGTTCTGAGTTTTGACAGACTGCCAGGAGGGGGGCAGTAGGGCATTACTACCTATATCAGAAAAGCAGTGTGTTTAACATCTAGTAGACAAGTCTTTGTACTATATATGTGGAAATAAGGCTTATAGGTGTTAGCTAAAATATTGGATAGGGTCACGTTACATCACCAGCTAGCAGGCACCATCACAGAGTGAAGAACTGCATTATAATATCTGATATTGTGAACCCTATTGGGGAAGCTGATATCTCTGGTATCTATGTAAGTAAAACAATCAAATGGGATGGGCAACATGGATTTGGGAGAGGCAGTTATGGCAGGGACCAGTATCTTCCCCTTTTATGGAGGTTATGGCAGAGACCAATATCTTCCCCTTTTATGGAGCAGGAAAAACTACATGGAACTTATAAAATTATCCAAACTACTATGGGCCTTGGTCAACAGTACGTAAGAATCTCTTAAAGATGTTACAGTTGAAATGACAAGGATGCATGCTGTCACACTGCAGAATAGGGTGGCCCTAGATTTCATGTTGACAGCACAGGGTGGGCCAAGCACATTAGTAAGTAAAGAATGTTGTGCATAACATGTAGACAAAAGCATCACTATCAAAAGACACCCTGAAAGTATAGCTCAGATTATTAAAAAAAACCTTTTTGTTAAGCATTTTTTCTGGATGGAAAAATACATTGTGTACTACAGTTGTCTTTTTTATAATCTTTAGTATCTCATGTATTTGAAGTTGTATTTTTTTTAATTCTCTTGCTGTCAATGGAATAAGTCAATTAGTTAGGTTAATGTTATAATCACTGATGATACTGAACAATTGTAAATCCATAAACAAGAATCTTATATTTATCTCCGTCAAAAAGTGAAAAGAGACCACCGGATGAGGGAGACTACATCCTTGACAAGCAGGAACTATATTTTATCTAGACAAGGCTGTTTTGCAGAAATTTAGTCAAAAACTGACTTCAAAGGCTTGACCAGTTCATGGACATGCCACAGCTGCAAGGACTAAAAACTGTATAAAAGCTCAACTTTTGCAAGGCTTGTTTGTCAGATAGTCTAACTCTAGATGACCAGTTACATTTCAGCTAACATCACCACAAGTCTGGCTCATGTGTTAAAACTGTGTTCTAACAGTCTGGTTTGTTGCTCTTTCATATTGTATATTAAACTGATTTCTTCACTACAAAATTTCCACGTCAAATGCTCTCACTTTGCATTTCTACAAAAATCTAAAAGATACCTTCTCTGGAAAAAGTGAGGTTGGAGAGTTGGTTGCCAGAGTGCAGGAACTTATTCAAAAAGCTTTAGGGTTGTTTTGGTTATTGTCTTTGGTAGTAGTTTTTTGTCCGCAGTGACTTTACTTTTAGTGAAGTTACAGAGTTTCCTGAATGTCTAGTGGCTGTTATGTGTTTTCTGTTTTAGCTAGGATTTCCAGGCTTTATCTCTTTTCTGCATCAGTTCTTCAGTTGTTTGGTTGTTTGTATTAGTAAGATTTACTTTTACTTTATCTGCTTTCTCATATACTATACAATGTCTTCCACTTTCACATTGTTTAATGGTAGGTATTTCAATGTGTTCCAGTTACATGATTTTAGGGTAGACTTGAATGTTTGTTTAAAAAAACTGAGATGTTGTAAACTAGTTATAGTGATGCTGTTTTGTGATACATATGGGTGAGTAAATTGGGGGTGAGGATAGTTAGTAATAAAAAATGTGACTCCAGGGGGTGAATGGGGATCTGGTGGTTGGAGGGGAGCAAAGCCGATTCACCTCCAGTTTCTCTGTAGAAGTCAGCCAATCTGGCCAAGTATACAAGCCCCGACTCACTGACCCAGAATTCAGATGAGGCAAGTACAATAACACTTGAGCTGTATATCACAAAAAAAAATAATAAATAATTTATGCATCTTACACTAAGCGTGCTGTTGAAGTTGCTCTTCCCAAAGTTATGTGAAATGGGAATTCTAGCATATAAAGTGAGATAGTCCCACAATGAGGAATTCAGCAAAAGTACATTTTCAATAAGGCACAAGTATCGGACTTCCACGATGGCTGCACATTGAGTAATAGCTTAATTCTAGCTCTGCCAGTGTGAAATCAGAAATGCAACAGCGAAGGCCAGTAGATTTTTGTGTTTATGGGTAAATTTCTGTAACTGGCTAGTAAGTGTACTGCCTGGATGCCAGGAAAATAGAGCACCTGAAAAAAAATCAGCTGCAAAAAGTGAGGAAGAAACACTGATTGGGAAAAGTTATGCAGCTGTTCAGCAAAAAGCAATGCATCCTCCAAACATGACTTCCAGTAACCTACATGAAGATATAAGACAACTGCACACAGATAAGGTTAAAATAAATGAAACACCAATGGAGTATATCAACATAAATAACAAAAGGCTGGAAAATGAAAGATGTTTTAAATAGGTATTTAGATGAGGTGATAAAGCTGCAAAAATCAGAGGTTAAAATGAAGAAAAGACTGGCTGAATATAAGACTGCTAAGGAAGAGATGTTTCAAAAAATAATAGAATTAGAGGACAGAGCATGTAGACAAACAACTGCATTAATTTTATGAAAGTGCAAATAAGCAATTGGACTGGTATTCCACAGCAGGAATTGTTATTTGAAAGGGCATATCATGTGTATGCTTCCTAGAACTTTAATAGTAAAGATGCAATCCTACTAACAGAAGGAGTTGATTCTGACAAAACTGTGGCAGAAGGACAAAATACTGAAAGTGGGAGACAGTAGAGTGGAGAATTATTACTCATTGTACACCAGGCAGAAGAGGAGTAAATTCATTTAACTTTTTAAGGAATGTTGAGACACAGATATGAGATTCAAACGGCTGTACCCAGCTGTCTTCAAGGTATCCTTCCCTAGAGGGACAAAATAATTTTTGATGAAATACATGCTAAGCAGGAAATACAAAACTTTGTCCAACAAAAATTGAGCTGTGAAATAGAAAGAGATTCTGCTTCTTGTTCTTCTGATAATAAAGACCACAGATAGACTGTACTTGTGAAACATTTTCCACTGTGTAATAAAGACCACAGAGAGACTGTACTTGTGAAACCTTTTCCACTGTTTCAACAGAAAATGTTGGAGAGAAGGAAGGGAGCATAAGAACTGACAAGAAGAATTGAGAGTATGTTAGAAATGAAGCAGCAACAGGAGTTGGAAGATTGAGATGAACAGCAATAAAACCAGTAACTTAATGTGGGATTACAATGCAATAATTATATTAGTGAAATATGATGGTCCAAGAAAATCTGAAAATATTGGACTTTTTCAGAATTTCTTGGACTTGTGGGGACTCTAAAGTATATGCCCTACTTCGGGTCTATGTCAGTTCATCGAAGTGACACTTCAATGAATGGCATTTCATCAAAAATTACATTCATCAAATTCTGCTCATGTGGGGGCTGTGCCCCCCCCCCTGCTAATTATATATTCCAACTCCAAGATCGCACTATAGTGGGGAAAGGGCAAATATCTCAAATCTCACTGTATCACAATCTCAGTTTGAACAGTTCGATGAATGGCATGTTCGATGTAAGTGCACTGAAAATGCCATTCGCTGAACTGATAGGGACTCCCCTACTTTATGTCATTAATCTTCAGAAAAATGCTTTGGTGAGGAGAAGAGAGCAGAGAAAGTTAACTGTAAATAAAGAAAACATTTTTTCTTAATAGCACTATTTTTGTGGAATATGGTTTTCTTTGCATGCTAAAAAGTGGTTTTCTCAGTTATTTTTAAGTGTAATGGGGACTGCAAATACATGCTGCTGTTCTTTTTTCCCTTTCTTTCTTACTTCTCTCTTCCTTCTTGTTCAGTTTTAAGAAATGCAGGCACTGCAATGTAAAAGAAAAAAAAGCCTTGTTAAAAGAGCACGACAAAAGAAAAATGAATGTGCTTTTTCTCATTCTTGCATGGGGAATGACTGGATTAAGGACCCTAGAGTGATTTAGTAACAAGTTTTAACAGAAAGCAAGTAAATGAAAAGAAATTGAATATTATGAGGCTTTTTTTTAGCAAATTAATGTAAGTTTAGTACCAAGTCTTTATCTGGCCCTCACGTCTCCATGGAAACACTCTGATAAAGAGAAATTGACTGTCTTATTCTCATGTCTCCATAGAGACAATCTGATGAAGAGAAATTGGTTACAGTCTGGTGGAGAGTGATTGAACTTTGAAAAAAGAAAAGAAAAGAGAGACTTTTCAGGAGATTATGTTCTCTGTAGGCATTCAGTGGTTTTCCCAGCTGGGAGAGCTATAAAGATAAGACAAAACCAGTCAGCACTTAGCAGAAGCACAGGCTGCACCATGCATCTTAGCATGGATAACCTTTCTTTTAAGTTAACTCAAATCTATGAGTGTGGCTGTCAGCTTGGGATAATTGTTTCTATGTTAAAACTTCAATATTTGAAGATGTACATAGTTTTGTGGTTAGTATTAAATGAATAGGTTTAGGTTTTTTTGAGGGCTTTAAATAAAACAAAAAAATTGTAAGATGTGACATAGGCTCAAATGGATATGAAAAGAAACAATTATATAAAAGTTTAACCTGCCAAACAGTGTATGCATGTACCACAAAAGCTGGAACTAGACATTAAACAAAAAAGGTATTATAAATAAAGGGTGGGAATAAAAACTTTTTAATACAATGATGCTTTCTGTAATGTAATGTCTTTAAAGGTCAATGGCCTCACAGATAAATACAAAAAAGAAAGAATAGTGAACTATATTAAAAAATGTAGAGTGCAAATACCTATGTTACTGGATACACACTTGGAAAGAACTGAACATGTGAATTTGATAAAGAAAGGTTTTCTGGATGGCTATTCAGCAGAATATATGGGACAAAGGAAAAGAGGAATATTTATATTAATTGCAAGAGGAGCTCCAATAGCGATAGAAGAAGATAAAAAAGATAATAATGCCAGATTTGCAGTGCTAAGGGGCTACTGGCAAGGGAGAAGGATTACACTGGCATGTATTTATATTCCATCTAAAATTGCTATAATGGGGGTTAAGAAAATTCTGGGAGAAATAATCAGTTTTCAGTATGAAATATTACTTATAGGTGGGAACTGAAATTTGATTTGTTGCAGCGAAGATGTGTCTGGAGGGCTCAGAAGGGAAAGTATAACAAAGCTGGGTAGATTTTTGAAGACATTTATGAAAATATTTGGCACAGAAGATGTGAATTCAATAATAGGAGTTCAAACTAAATTTGCATATTATTCCCAGGGAAATAAAAACTGGGTTAAGCTAGACAGAATTTACATCTCACAGGAACATGTGCATTTAATTGAAGGTCTTGATATGTACCCAATAACTATTTGAGATCATGTGCCAATAATAACTAAAATAAAAACACAGGATAAAGAAATAAAAAAAGACACTGGCACTTTCCCACCTATCTGTTGAAAAGAGAGGAATTTAAGGAATGGGTAGTTGAGATTATTCAGGAGCTATTCTGAACATATAGCTAGGGAGTGGGACAAAATTAAGGTGGAAATAAAAGAAAGGGAGCTATGGTTAAGAAATAACAAGAATTATTTAGAGGGACTGACAAAAGTTGAAGTATTGCAGAATAGGTAGAATTTCACAGAAGAAGAAGATGATCAACTGTAGAATGCTAAGCAGAAAATAAGGGATTACCTTGATAATATACACGAGTTTAGAAACATTGCTGTTAAGCAATTGTTTTTTGATAATAACACTAGAGCACAAAAACCTTTAGCACAATGACTCAGGCAACAGGAAGTCAAAAGGGCTGTCGTCAAGCTTAGGGAGCCTATAACAAGGAAGATAACAAGATACCCTGTAGAGGTATTAGAAATATTTTAGAAATTCTATGAAATTCTGTATAAAGCAGGGAAATATGGAAATTAACAAAATATACAAATGGAAATGGTTTTGGAAGAATTAAATATGTCAAGGTTAGAGGTAGATGAGGCTCAATTACTAACAGTTAGCATAGGAGGAGATGAGATAAAAATTGTGATGTATAACCACTCTAGAGGAAAGTCCCCAGGAATAGATAGTATCTCTGTGGAAGTTTGGCAGCTAGAGGGGAAAAAACTGATGAAGATCTGGAAGGTTTTGTTTAAAAGTATTTTAAGGGAAGGAGAAGTACCAACATCCTGGAAAAAGGCAGTGGCAGCTATAATACCTAAAGAGGGTAAAGATCCATCAGATCCAGCTTCATACAGACCCATTTCAATACTAAACTATGATTATAAAGTGTTCATGTCTACAATTTCTAAAAGAATGGCAAAAGTAATGCCAACATGGATAGATATGGATTGGTGTAGTTTTGTAGAGGGGAGGCAAACATTTGATAGCTTTAACAGAACATTGATGATACAGAGGGAAGCAGAATGTAAGAAAATACCATTGTTGTTGGTGGGTTTGATTCCAATAAAGCATTTCACAGAACAAGCTGGGACTTTATGAACAGGGCAATGGAAGCATTTGCATTTCCTGAAAAAAATATAAGGTTGATTAGGAGGGTATATGAGGGATCAGAGGTGAAAATTAAAGTAGGTGGGGTCCTCTCTGATCACTTCTGCTTGAGCAGAGGAACCAGATAGGGGTGTCCTCTTTCCCCTTTGTTATTTGCATTAAATTTAGAACCACTGGCAAACAAAATAAGGGACTCAGAAATTCAAGGATATAATTGGTATGGTAGTCAAGAAAAGCTGGCTCTGTTTGCAGACTTTATACCTGACAAAACCAGAAAGAGACATTACAGTGTTGTGGAACATTTTGAGACAGCTTCATATCTTTTCAGGATACAAAATTAATGAAGCTAAAACAACGGCAATAGTAAATTATTTACCCATATATGAATTGGTTCAGCAATATTCATATTTATGGGGACATGATAAAGTGAAGTATGTAGGAGTATGGATTAAAAATGATTCTGATGTGGCAGCTAAGGATCTGTGGGAAGAGACTAAAGAAAAGATAATACAAAAAATGAGAAAATGGAAGCTACATTATATGGATATGGATAGTAAGATACAAGCAGTTAAAATGTTTTTAGTCCCATTAGACTTATACAATACACATATCAGGCATATTTTTCTCAATCAGAGCAGAAGTTGTGGATAGCAATTAATAAAGAGCTGAAAGACTTTATCTGGAAGGGGAAGACAGCAAGAGTCAAGTGGGATAAATTGATTCGTCCAGTAGAACAGGGCAGATTGAGATTATTCGACTTGAAGGGGTATTTCAGAGCTACACAGTTAAGGCTCCTATATATATAGCCAAGCAGAAAACAATAATTCAAAGTGGAAAGAGATGATGATGATGAAACAGGGGGAAAACTCAAGACACAAGTTGAGACTGGAATTTTGGATGTAGGCCTTTAAAAAGAATAATAATAATAATACAGAATATTATATCTATAAATTAGAGGAAAGTAACCTAAAAACTAAGCCAACATAGGAATGAAGAAAGGAGATTCTGCCAATAGGGATGACTGCAACTAGGGATATAGACAACAGGCAAGAAGGGGCTGGAATTTATTGGAAAAAAACTGGCAAAGGAACCAATGTATTGGGAGCAAATTACTAGAGAGGGAAAGATCATAGAATGGAAAGATGCTAAGAATTTACTTGGACTGCAGGTTAGAGATTGTCTTCCCTATCAGGGATTGATACCTGAGTATAGGCAAAGAGAAAGAAAAAGGGAAGTCCTAAACAAAAGACCAGCACTGATAGAGTTTTCAGTAGAATCTAGAACAGAAGCTGCCATTAAAAAAGGAATAATTAATACAGCATATAAAATATTGCATGATAGCTATAAGAATCAATCAGAGGAAGTTAGGAAGAATTTGGAAGAGGTACTGGATAAGCAATTCACAAATAAACAATGGGAGGATATATGTATGTCTTCCAAATATGGAACAAAATCATGAAGATTTAGGATTTTTGCTTGCAAATGTTTACATAGATATTTTAATACCCCAGGTAGACTCCAAAGAATTTTTCCTGAGGTAGACAGCAAATCTTGGAGGTGTGACAGGGATGAGATAATTGGGAATATATTTTCTAGGAGTGCGGTGAGTTGATGGACTTTAAGGATTCCCTGCAGGATGCACGGTTGGAGATACTGGGTAGGCTGATTGATGTGATAAGGGAGATCATTTTTTGAGTTATGATTCAGAATCAGAATTGTCTGGACGTCGTAAGGCCTTGCTGTGTCTAATTATGGTGGCTGCGAAAAAAGCAATTACTAGAAAATGGAAATCAAAATCTAAACCAACTATACTAGAAATAGTGAATATAGTAACAGAGATAAAACAACTGAAACTGAGATCTTTAGAAAAGGATAGGAGCAAACTACATAGAAAAACATGGAAACTGTGGGAACACATACAGGGGAGGAATGAGGTTTAAAAGAAGGCAGGGCTTAAATGACCTATGTAATGTTTGACTGAAAATGATTGGGTAGATTATAAGTGATGTATATTGTTTGCAAGTGGGAGTGTATCAGTATGGTTTGTGATGTAAAATGCTTGCAATTAGGATTGTATCAGTGTGGTTTGTTTTCATTTACATACATGTATGATTGCTTATGTCATAAGTGATGCTTTAATAAGGATGTTTCTTGTTAAAAAAGGGAACAGGAATTGAATAATGTATGTAATGTTGCTTAGGTTATATGATATATAGCAATATATATGAAGTATAATGTTTATAAATGTGAACTTGTTTGTACAGTTTAATTACTTTTATATAAACGCAAAATTGTCACAAGTGATAATTCAATAAAGGTGTTTAAAAAAATAAGGCATGAGTATCAGAGAACAGAACACTCATATTTGGCATGATAGTTAAATTGTTTAACTCACAGACACAGGGTACTGGGGTTGATTCTTACCATTGAGATGGGAAATGTGGCTTGGCTTAAAATTCCCCACAATGGCAGATAACATAGTATTAACCAAGAGAACTGTGAGGTAAAGTTTAACAAATATGTCTCTATAAAGGGGAACAAAAGCAGTTTAAAATGCGGCAGGCAAGCTTGCTTGGGTTTGTAGTACAGCATGGCATTTAATTCACATTTAATTCAAAGAGATGGGGTTTCCATTTCAGCAGTTCAACACATCAGTAGAGAAAAGGTAAGTAAAATGGGATGATTTTTAACATTCAGTAGAGTTCACAAAAGGTCAATCTTTCCTTAAAGTGATAGGCATTAGTAGACCAGTGTGAAAATATATATACAAGTCATACAGGTACAATGGGTTCAGAAAAGTCAGGTCTCTCAAGAAGTGCAATAGCAGAGTGAGAAAAAGCAGAAATAACTAAAAAGGGGGTAAAACATTATAACAATATAGTATTACTGAGGTTTAGAAAAGACTTTTGGGGGAATTCAATAAAGCCTACATGATGATTTTGACCATGTGCGCATTGCTCAGCAATGTTCACATGGCCACAATAAGTTTTAGATTTAGTAAACTCTGCATAGTAGCATGAAGCAGCACCCACTCACATGCAAAAACATTAACTTTTGCGGGATGCAAATTACAGTAAAAGTAGCTGAATGTCATGCTAATGAAGCAAGTCAACACAGTGGAACGATTCAACAACCTCTAAAGCAACCGTGTAGACTCCATGTTCATGTTGGCCATGTGTTCCAAAACTTTCTGAATACAGCCACGGAAAGGAGTCTACATGGAAACAAGAGCAAGTAAAAGCTTTTACATTTGTACAGGACTGTCCTTAACATGTAACACCACACATATTCTGACCTAATTACACAGGGTGTATGCTAGAAAATCAGTGTAACAATCATAATAATTAGAAAATCAGTGTAACAGTCATAATAATTCCTTTTTAAGTGCCATGTCATAAATCCAGCTTCACTCCCCCATCCCCAAATGAAAAATATACTTGTAAGTAATGCAGGCTGCTAAAATATGTAAACCTCCATGAAACAGAGTATTACTGTAATGTAAGCATATGCAGGGTGTAACTGATGGATTACAGTCCCATTTTATTAAAACATGTATTCCTATGTTACAACATTGGGCTCCCAAGCAGTTTTCCCTCCCTACATGGTTAGTAGTCTTGCAGATTCCAGACTGTCAGCACTGTGAAGATGCAAATGAGGTCAAAACTCATTAGAATTGTTGAATCACAAAAAAGAGTAACTATGTAGGGATGTTCACTTTGTGTAGGCACTTCCGCAGTGTTCGTGTTGAATGCAAGGCAACAGTGAATGCTGACATGGGGGGGGGTGGTGTCAGGTTACACTTGCAGAGGTGAACATGTAGGGTTGTGAAGGCTGAAAGTGCATGTAAGCAGTGCACAATTCCCAAGTTCTGTGTCATCCTCATTATTTGGTTGTTAAAATGTGTGGTTTCTGTCTTTTTATTTTTTACTTTGCCATTGTTTGATCAGTAAGGCATTTAGCTAAACTACGAGAAATAGAGGAATGTATAGTAAGTTTCTCTGGGTTGTTATGTAACTATTCCTGTGATAGCACATGTATGTGTTAGGGCTGGAATATAGATGGCCCTGGTTTCGACCACAGGGTGTGAAACCTTTTCTTCTTCGCTTTTTATAGTCCATGTTTGCACGATATCACAAGAATGGAGGAGATATCAAACTTGCCTGTACTTACCTTATTTATTCAAAGGTGTGCGGAGGTGTGCATAATGCACTAATGAGCAAGCAACAGGTGTGTTTAATAGATGCTAGTTATAGCATAAGCAGGTGAACTGCATGTTAATCAATGAATCCAACATGGTGGAGCTATTCAACAATGTATAAAGTATCCATGTAGCCTCCATTCTGTTTTTCCTTTATCCTTCAATACCACTGGAGTAGAGACAAGGAAATTTTAACTGACACAATGCTAGGGGCTGCTACAGTTATTCTACATCTGTATGTGCTAGAGGCTGAAGCCATTGCTGCTGGTGCTGCTGACAATAGGCCTAGGCTGAGAAGGATCCAGCTTCAATCCCCCATCCCCAAATGAAAAATATACTTGTAAGTAATGCAGGCTGCTAAAATATGTAAACCTCCATGAAACAGAGTATTACTGTAATGTAAGCATATGCAGGGTGTAACTGATGGATTACAGTCCCATTTTATTAAAACATGTATTCCTATGTTACAACAACAGGCCCAGGGTAACTTTGCAGGTACTACATGAGCTGGAGATTGTAGAGCACTACAGGGTGGACAGGGGACACATTACCAGGACTCTGTGAGTTCTGCCACCCTCAACTCAGAGCCAGAGCCAACCAAGGGGAACCCAACCTAGTGGAAACTAAGGTATGTGTAGCCCTTAGAATATTAGCTACTGGTACCTTTCAAAGACCAACTGGGGACATGATGGGTGTATCACAGGCATCAGTCTCTAGGATCCTCCATCAATTTCTGGATGCTATGCTCATACATGCAGTAAGCACATATTTTTCCCCTGTAGTTCTGAAGAGAGGGCCAGCAATACAGAACTGCTTTACTGTCTAGTGCACTACCCTGAAGTACTGGGTGCCATAGATTACACTCATGTGCACATTAAGGCACCACCTGGTGATCAGGGTAGAATTTACATGAACCGCAGGGGATACCACTCCATCAGCTGCCAAGAAGTTGTGTGCAATGCCCAGGGAACGAACTATCTTAAATGTGTGTGCTGGCAACCTTGGCAGTTATCATGACTCCCATATCTGGCACACATCACAGCTGTACCAGATGTTTGCTGGGGGGACATCTCACAGGGCCATTTACTGGGAGGATGCTGGCTATGCCCTGGAACCGTAGTTGATGACACCCATCAGAAGTGCACACACACCCATGGAAGAATGCCATAATCAGGCAGATGCTCAAACTAGAAACATCATAGAGCATGTGTTTGGGCTTCTGAAGCCATGGTTCCGGTCCCTAGATAGATCTGGTGGAGCCCTGCAGTATAATCCACACACATGTATACAAATATTCACAGTATGTGCTATGCTCCACAATCTTATCCTGTGGAAACATCTGCATCCTAATCAGCAAAGGGAAGGGACACACATCCCCCATCAATGCCTAAGTCACCACAGCCACAGTCAGAGGAGGACTCAGAGGAGGAACCCCAAGCTGCTGTCCCTGTAGGGAGATGTAGGTGTGCTCAGCATGCCCTTGCTTTGGCTAAGAGACAATGTATTCACTGACCACCTAGGGACCTAATACCATTTTCTTACTGACGTACATATAGTAAAATTGATGTCAGGCAAATCACACATCTTTACCTCCCCATGTATTGACTGTGTACTGCTTGCATCAGTCAGAGTCAGCCCTGAACTAAAGGTGTGTCAACTGCTGCATTTGCAAGGTAAGTCCTGAACTTAGAATGTATTCCGTAATAATATTATGGCGTATCCTTGTATTTCCTAAATTGGTACTGTAAGCAAGTAAATAGTGGTGGATTTGTACAGAAAGTACCTTAACATGTGACACCAGACACTTATTTTATTTATATTTGTCCATTAGTAATTAGTAGGCCTCAGGCTTGAAAGATTCATACAGTACAGAGTAAGAAACTTCTCTGTGTGAAAGATTTTCAGTCCATATAGCTCTAGTTAATCACTGTATATTAATCAGATTAGACAATAGTAGTAGAAGTAGCGAACTTAAACTCGTCCTAAGTAAAAAAAAAATATATATATATATATATAATTGTATAGAATTACTAAGTATTCGAAAGTAATCCAAGCAAGGCAGGTAGTCTGTTTCCAGTCGAAAATCCTTTATTAAGTACACAGACAAGCGAGCCAAGTAAAACAAAAATAGAATAATAGTTTCTTCACAAGCTTTCTAAACATATATATACTTTTTTCAGGCAAGGGAGTGGTTTATTGTGCTGTAAAACAAAGTGTTATTGGTACACATGTTAAATTCACATCCCTTCCCCCATCAGTGTGACATTCAAGCTAGTCCTCCTCTACTTAGTAAATGTCATAATAATATAACCCTTATGTACTTTAAATAAAATGTATAATGATGTGGTACCTCTTATTTAACCAGATTATTAAGTAGATTATTAAGTCTGCGATTTTATCCAAGACAATATACTACATGGCTGGAAATATATCAACCTTAGTCCATTTGGCAATCAAAAAATATATATAAATATATACATAACGAAAATGAGAACGGCTATACTCCAAAAGGCAAATGCTGTGCTGTGCAAGGTTGCAAATATAAAAATCGAGATAAAAAGTTCAGCAACAGCAACCATGCAAAATCCGATAGAATTCGTCAAAAAGAACTGATTCACTTGTAAAAAATAACACAGCTTTAATAGTGCACTCAGTCGGTTAGCGCTTTCACACCATAGCTTCATCAGAACCTGTGGATGCAGAGCTATGCTGGATGGAGTCACTGCTCTCTATCATTGTACAGAATAACACAAGGAGATGCAGAGGTGAAATACTGAAGCCATCGCAGGAGTGAGGTGACAGTGATAAAAGTCCACTGGGTGAGGACTCTATTCTCACTGTCACCCAGCTTGATCTCCATGGGCTTGTGAGGTCCACACCCTTACTCCAACCATGGTATTCACTCACCTCTTGTGTTCTTCACCTTCCCTGTGTCTTATATGTCCTGTCTGTCAGCAATTGCTTCCTCACCTTGCCAAGTTACCTGCCCCAGACATTCCTCTCCTGTCCTAAAAAAAATAAATCATGCCATGCATAGCTCTACATGTCACAAAAGTGCCTACTTGACACACTTGGTTCAGTCCGATTGGCTATACAACATGATTACATTGATGTCACCTCTCTCTGGAGGTGACAGTCCAAATTCAACTAATCTTCTGTACATATGATCAGTTTTTCAGGGCACAGTCTCTATACGTCATATATTCACAAAACATACATGTGTTGTCCACCTCCACCCTCCCAAGTAATACAACCTTGGCGACTCAGTATTTTTTACACACACATATATATATATATATATATATATATATATATATATATATATATATATATATATATATCAACGACACTACAAAGTGTAATATATAATGTTGTGTGCTCCCTCATGGAATGGTCCAGTAGGTGGTGCTGCAACCTTGCTCTGCTAAACTCCAACATCTAATTATGCTCAATAAGGGTACTTGTCTTTTTACACAACTAGGCTTCTGTATTCCTAGGACACACTCTAGAGTTCAGCTACATATAAGCCTATGAATTTATGTGCCTATGCAGGCCTCAGAACCTGTTGTCTCCCACATGGCCTGCTGATGTAATCTACCATAAGTTCTCCTGCAGCCATGTAAAAGTCAGACTTGTGCAGTAGCACTTTCATAAAGTACTGCATTCTATAGTATGTATACTTAGATGGGTAGGGGTTCTGTTCTCACTGTAGTCAACTGTGTGAGAGTGTATCTCTACGCAGCAGAGTAGATGTGCTATCCTACAGTTACTTCTCCAATGGCATGGCTTGCTAGCCTTTTCATACTTGCAGAAGTCTACACATCCATTTCATGCAGCCCTCCCAACCTCTTCTCACCCATATGCCCTGCTGATGTCATCCACTATAAGTTGACCTGCACACATGTAAAAGTCAGATATGTGCTGTGGTGCTTGTGTATAGTATTGTGTTCTGTAGTCTAGGTACTTATTAGATTGGGGTTCTGTTCTCACTGCAGTCGTGTGTGTGTGTGTGTGTGTGTGTGTGTGTGTGTGTGTGTGTGTGTGTGTGTGTGTGTATATGTATGTGACAAATATTACTTGACTTTAAAGAGATCCTTTTACACCAACATGCAGGACACTCATCACCATGTGCTCAATAGACAATGCTGATGTAATCAGCTATATCAGACTATTGCATACACAACCATCCTACCAAGGCAGAATCAGACACTGGCCTGCCAGGCAGACGTCACTTTAGGTACATAGGAGGTTACTAGGTAGAGTACTGAGGACAGGTATGCTTTGGGGTATGTCTGGTGGGAATGAAGGGGGTGAAGTTTGCCCCAAACTGTCTGGTAGGAGGTTGGCAATGTCCTCAGGATCAGTATGAGTGGTACCATCCACTACTAGTTCTGCACAAAGCTGGGTCTTCACTTTTAGATTTATGACATAGCTGAAGAATGTCTCCTGATTATCTTTAGCTAGGAATGCTACTTTAGGTTTGTATGAGGCTTTAGAGGACTTCTTAAGATAGCTAATTTCCTTGTTCAGCTGTGAAGGATGTCCTTCCTCTGCTGAGTCAGTTCCCTCTTGTTCTTAGACATCACTTTCTTCCATTTGTTGTTTAACCTATGTATGCTTGACACCCACCAGGGTGGCTTGTTTTCTATGAGGAATTTGTTTTGATCCGTTCACGTTCAGCTGACTCTATACATTTGTATAGCTGTTTATACGGGTCATTTGTGTACACCTCTGTATAGCAGTCATTGTTGGCAGTAGTAGCAGGGGGGTTGCAACTCTTTAAGGCATTGGTTAGGAGCCTATAGTTTACTTTGGCTAAATGTTTCATCCTTTCTGCTCTTGATGTGGTGTCGGCTATGACTGTGAATGTGAACGAGACTGAATTTTGATCTGACCTGACCAGGGGAGCCAACACAACGGGGTTAGTGCAGAGAACCAATATGTTGGTCAGTAGTAAGTCTATGATATTCAAGCCTCTTGTCAGGGTGCAGACTGTCTGTTGCACAGCATGTGTATTAACAAAGTCCAGGAAACTTAGGGTGACTGTTTGTGCACATATATGACTCCAAATCGATGGAAGGATAGTTGAAATCACACATGACCAGGGTGTTTGGCTGTCTAGTGAGTGACTCAGTTAGGTTCAAGTAGGCAGAGTGGTACTTGTGGTTCATGAGTGGGGGACCTGTAGTTAACAAGGATATGGAAGGGGGGATTACATAGAGTTAGTTGGACTTGAAGGAGCACTACAGAGTCATACTCTTTGAGTAGTCTTGCAGTGTATTTGTCTTTAATGAAAATGTATACACCTCCACCTTTGGTTCTTTTACACATGTTTTGATGTGTGAACATGTGGAAGGCATTGTACCCTTGCATGGCTAGGGTGCTCTCTGCAGCCTTGAATCATGTCTGTGTGACTGGACAGAAGTGGGCATCTTCCAAAGTAAGGTGTTCTTCCAGTGAATGCAGCTTCTGACTTACAATCCTTGCATTAAGCAGCATAACCTTCAGTTTGTCTCTTTTACACTGGGACTTTAGTTGTTCTGACATTGCCTAAAATGGCCACTATGGTGGAGGCAAGCACATTCATATAGTATAGTGAGGTACTTTTCCAGTCATTCTCTGCAACATGGACTTTGACAGAGTAATAACGGTACTTGTTGTTGAGAGACTTGAGTGCATGCATGATCTGATGGACCTTGGCACCTAACAGGCAGCTGACTGGGACCTTCTCCTTGTCCAGCCTGCTGAGGGGGACATCTGTGTGTCTCACTATGGAGTCTCTTATGAGCAAGACATTTGGTTTTGAGGTGTTTGGCCTGAGGGGCTTATTGGCTGAGACACTGGTGTGTGTATTATTATGTGTAGTTAATTCTGTTGAGTCTGCACTGTATGCAGTAGGTTTGCACTTGGGAGGTCTTCAATCTTTAGTTGGGTTTCTAGAAAATACCTCTGTGTATGTGGATTTATGTGTTGTGAGCTTATGTGCAAGAAGAGAATCATGTATGCTGACAGCATGTTTGATATCTGGTTTGTTGTTGAGATAATTGATTCCAAATTCATAGTATAGCTACAGCTCTCGCATGTTGTATTAGTTTGTTTTAGCAGTAATTGGTTGTCAGTATACATGAGGCAACTGAACTTTTGCCTCAGGATGCCCATGTAAATCAAGCTGCCTGGAGAAATGGTGTGAAACTGTCCATCCATTATGGAAGGTATATACTGTAGTAACTAGGAGGGAGTGGGCTAGATGGCCCAGGTTTTAGTCTAAGATTAACAAAATGTGTCTATTCTATGGAGCGTTAGGGTTACAAAAATGTGTCAGTGTTTCACAATGCACAACTGAGTTGCTCACAGGGCAGCAGTGCAAGCTCTGCTGAGCTATGGTAAACTGAGTGCAAATAACCCAAAACACAACACTGGAATACAAGCGAAGTTAAACTATTTTAAACACGTAAACAAAGGGAAAGGCCAACAGTGAGCCTTATTCAAGCAATCCCCAACTTAGATGGGTTATTGGCTGCACAGTTCTGCCACAAGGGTGCAGGGGGGCCTCCTTAATGTAAGAGGCTTTTTTAGTGCTCCAGTGATACCAAACAGTCTGGATTCAGAGAGCCTGAATTGAGCCAATGCTATAAAATTCAGAAGTACTAGAAATCCAAAGTGCAGAAAAATCACAATCACAACAGAAGAACAAACAGTTTAAATAAAGTGGCAATTCAGTAGAATACTCCCAAAATAGTGTAGACAGCAAGCCTTCCTAGTATGAAATATGTGGTCTGGAACCCAAGTGTTTAAACCAGAACTAAGACACTTTCAGAATTACAGACACAATAAGCCTTCAACCAGCAATTCCCAACTTAAACGGGTGTAGGCTATCCTCCCCTGCCACAACAGGCTACACCACAAACCTTCCTAGTGTAAAATAACTGGTTTGGATGCCAAGTGCTTAAATCATAACAAAGAGACTTAGAACAACAGCCACAATAAGCATTCAAACAGTAATTCCCAGCTCAGAAGTGCAAAGGCTACCCTCTCATCCCACCAGAGTGTAGACTACAAATTTTCTTATTATAAGACAACTGGCCTAAAGCCCAAGTGCTTAAACCAAAAGTAATAGGGTTAGGATAACAGTTACAATGTAATGTGATACCAGACAGATGACAGTGACATGTCTTTTAATCTACCCACATACATCATGTCATAGTAGGTCCTGTGTTATCCTGATGAGAAAGCCCTGTAGTCTGTCTAGCTGCTGCATGTATCTGTTGAGGTTCCTTCAAAAGAGAGCATTATATTCTAATACTGTTCTGATGAGTTTGACTACAGTGCTGTCATACAATCCTGAGATCCGAATGTGATGGTGTGTCTTATGATGTGCACCATACAAATGTACCAGAAAATATTAAAGGGAAAAGTTATAAAGTAATGACACACATTGTGTGTGTGTGTGGGGGGGGGGCTAGGCTGGCACAAAAGGTCAGTGAGTGTGTGTGAGGAAGAAAGGGAAGCAGGCAGGCTGTGTGTGTGTCTGTAAGGGTCTTCCATGTGAAAGCGGTGTGGGAGTCTGCATGAACACAGCCAAGCTCATTGCTAGCTTATGTCTTAGTATGTTAGACAAGTTTGAGCACTGTCTGGTAGAGGTGGCAGTTCATTGCTGAAACTCCCAATCATGAGAACTGGCTCTGTCAGGAGTTGCACTGGCTCCTCCATGCCCAAGGTCAGATGAAGTGTTGTTACCTGAGCATGACCAATGTCTGCTGGATGTGCTTCCTTTATGGGAATGCCCAGGACCATGACCCCATGGCATACCATGTCTGGGTGTGGACAGCACACTTCCTGAAGGACCAGTGGAAGTACTGCCACTATGGGAGGGTGATCGGGAACAGCCACGTTGGCTATCAGCAGATGTTGTGGCTGACCTATGCCCACAAGGAGACATTTCCCTCCCAGCAGACATTCTATCACAGACAGTGCTCATTCCATAACAGACATCCCTCATTCCAATGTGTCATTCATCCAATCCAGATAATCGGAGACATGGTGGAGACAGTCATGCATGTCAGATTTTGCCACCTTCAAAACCCTGAGCATTTGTCTGGTGGATCTTTCTGAAAGTGCCTATGCCTCTGTGACGGCCCTAAACATACATTGTGTGACATGGGAAGAGACACCTGTAGCAGTTGGAAGAGGGACAGCAGGTCCCCTCCAATCATGTCTATCAACCCTCATGTGTGGCACCTCACCAACACTTTGGCTCCGGACAGATTCAACAGGCACTAACTCCACAGTAGCCACACTTCCCTGCTCAATGTCATTGACCTCCACCTGTCCTATATCTGTGGGCTCAGTGGACTGGATTGGCATAGGCCTACTAGCTGTGTCCAGGGAAAAAGTAGGGGGTGGCTGGATGTCAACCTCTGTGTTTGATTCAACCTCTGCACCCCTCGACTGTGCCTCAATTTCGCCAACATCACCAGTGTCTGATGATACACTGACATCTGGTGGCACAGGGCCCATGCTCCCACTGTCATGATCACCTGTGATAAAAAGGGAATAATATAGGCATACATTAATACCTGCACTACTATGGTGCAATATGTGCTAAACAACTAACAGTGCTACCACTATTAGAGATAGTACAGCAATACATACACAGGCCTAAAATGGCTCATTATATTTCTAGAAATTGATCTGCACTACTGAAATAACTTGATTTGGTTTATCATCTGCAGGAGGCCTATGTTGCTTGATTCTTGACAGTCCTAAAATAAGTTAAGCAAGGGGTAAGGCCAACATCATCACATTTAACAGTAAGACAGGAGGTACTACATGTACTCCTCTCAATCAGCATGATGTGTTACTTTAACAAGAACATGGCTGACATTTCCAAACTGAGCTTATCGCTGCACATTATTCAACCCCCCCCCAAACTCATGTGACACAGAAGTAACTTTTATTTCAATTGTTTTACTATACAACAGTAGTGAACTGGTTATACAACAAAGCACACCTGGAAGCTCTTCCTGGGACTGAGAAGGAGATGCACCTACATCAATGACATATTGTGGGCCAGTCTGCTGTGAGTTGCCCTGTTGCAGAAGATTCACCAGGAATTCCTCATTGGGGCTGAGAGGTGGTTCTGCAGCAGGCCCACCCCCAGTTACCTTCTGGTCTCAGGCAACAGCAGCTGCATGTCTCCATGCAGATGTGAGCATGTCAGTGCCCCTGTGGCACACCTGCTCATAAGTATGCCCGTGGCCACCCACAGCATTTATGTTAGCATTGATTTACTGCCATATTCTCAGACTCTCTGGCATATTGTGACGACCACTTCCAAGAAGAAAAGTGTCATGTTGACGGACTGCATCCACTATGATTGTGTTTTCTGCCTCACTGAAGGAGGGTCTGCTCCTCAATGACATTTTCCATCCTAAAACACAACAGAATGATAATACACATAATTATCACATAACTACAAAGTAACTGTTACCAGATAAAACAGTTAAGGTAGGCAGTCAGTAGTACCCACTGGAAAAGCATAACACGTATGACAAATGTGAAATACTAACAATAGACAGGATGCAAAACAAGGACAGTAGCAAGGGCAACATATCATATGTGCCATATCAGTAACTCAACTGTGCTCCCCCAAAAAAGTTTTTGACATAACAGTAACTTCTCTTTGCTTCCCCCTCCCACTAAAAAACAGGCACATGAACCATTTTGATAATAAAACACATTTGAAATGCTAAACATGCATTCAAAGGACCTGTCCCTGAACCTGAAACATTTGTACATATGTCTCACACAGCTTACCATTTTCATGTATTGTCAATCATTTGTACCTCTGAAATGGCTTGACAAACATGGCCATGCCATCAGTACACTTCTAACTAATGCATACAGATAAACACTGTAAAAGGCTTTGCCTCACATTATTCATTAATATATTTGAGTATATGCATTATGTACGTAAAAAAATTACAGCATACCTGCTGGAGTTCAATACTCCTCTGTAAAGATGGCTTGGGAAATATTTTGCTTTGCTGAACATGTAGCAAGTGTCTTCACTATCAATTTAGCTAGCTACACATTTGCCTTTTTATAATGGAATAGATTATTAATGGACGGCATCTGTCCAGGTTGTATTTCAGAGATGCTAATTACAGCATAAGCAGCTGAATTGCATGCTAATCAACCAATGTGATGGAGCTATTCAAGAAGTTATAAAGCATTCATTTACACTCTATGCTGTTTTTTCCTTTGGATTTCAAAAGTAGTGGAGTACAGACACAGAAAGTCTACACAGACAGAATTTTAGGAGCTGCTGCTTAACTCTATTTGTATGTTCTACAGGCTGCAGGCAATGCTGCTGCTGTTGCTGCCAAAAGGCCAAGGCCGAGACAGAGAAGAGTTTTCAGGCCACATTTAACTTATCACAACATACATGACATGGACATTGTAGAGTGCTACAGAGTGGTCAGAGACACAATACAAGAACCCTGCAACCTCTGCCAGCCTCAACTCAGAGCCACAGCCTTTACCTTCCCATGTATTGGCTGTGTGCTGCTTGAATCACAGTCAGCCCTAAACTAACACTGTGTCAACTGCTGCATTTACAATGTAAGTCCATGTGAACATGTGCTGTATTATATACTGATATTATGACACATCCTTGTATTTCATCACTTGGTACAGTAAGCAAAGGTGGGAGATTTGTATAGAAATTAATGTCACATGTGACAGCAGAGAGTTATAGGTTCATAGGTTCATAGGTTGGTACTAGGCTATCGGCCCTAGGGCCTATACAAGCCTAGCAATAACAATTCCCTGGCTATTTCTTCCAACATTATTTAATTCCCTGGACCCCTGTCTAGCAGGTCGACTGACGTGATCCCCGGGGTGAATTTCCTATCTCCCATCCAATCATCAAGGTTCCTTTTGAAGAGGGCCAAAGAGGCACTCTGCTTGACATGTATGGGCAGTCTGCTCCAGAGTCTGGGGAGTCTCTGGGTCAGGAACCTATCCCAGAAGCATGTTTTTTTCATTGTGATGACAAGGTCTAGATCCCTGGAGCATGTGGCTTTGAGGGATTGGGATTTCTTTAAGTGTAGTATGTCCAACAGCACTGGGTTTGACATGGCCTTGTATGTTAAGCAGAGCTCACCTCTGACTAGACAATATGCGACAGAGTATAGCTGGAGTTTTTTTAGATGGTCAGCATAGGGCATCTGCTTTAGGCCTGTGATTCTTTTAGTGAGGTATTTCTGCGGCCTTTCCAATTGTTGCAGATGTCTTGAGAAGTACATACCAAATGGGGCATTGTATTTTATAATGGATCTAATGAAGGATGAGTGCAGTGGGACAATGACCTTTTTTTCTGGATGAATAGCCCTTAGTGATGAGGTGTGCCACATAGAACAATTTCCTGACTGTTGTGGCAATGTGGTTATTGAAGGTGAGACCACTGTCCACCTGTGTCCCTAAGTCTGTTATCACACTTTTGGTGTTTAGTGTACTGCCACTTATGTGGTAATTCATGGGTACATGTTTTTTCCCAAAGAGGATAACTATATATTTCTTGGCATTGAGCTTCAGCACATGGCTCTGGCACCAAGCATCTGTTTCTGTAAAGCCCTTTTGTAGAATATCCACATCATTTGGGGATTCAATAATGGCTCCCAGTTTGCAGTCATCTGCGAACTTTGTTAGCCAAAGTCCCCTAGTGTTGGCCTGTACTTCAGAGAAGTAGATGCCAAACAAGAGCAGTTCCAGGACTGAACCCTGAGGTACTCCACTTGTCACTTGTCTGGAGCTGGATTTGGAGTTGGCTACTTTTACAGTGTGGGTTCTGTCAGTAAGCCAGTTGGCAACCCATCAAGAGATGTAGGGATTAATGCCCAGCTTAGTAAGTTTATCTATGATTCCAGAGTGGGGGATGGTGTTGAAGGCCTTGGCAAGGTCCAGATAGGCTGTGTGGACCACCTTACCCTCGTCCACAGCTCTGGAGACTGATTCAAAGAAGTCAATCAGGTTCAGGAGACAAAATCGGGCCCTTCACAAACCCAAACTGGGTGGGGTTCAGTGTTTGAAGGTTGCCAATGTCTCTCTTTATAAGTTCCATGATAATATGTTCCATGGCCTTGCAGATCAGGCTCATCAGATTGATGGGGCAGTAGTTCCCAGGATCCAAGGTGGTTCCCCCCTTGTGGAGTGGGATAACTGTAGCTGTGCGCCACTCAGTGGGCATGAAGCCTGAGGTGAGGCTATGATTAAACATGACACTTAGGTGAGGTGTCAGTTCATTTTGTAGTTCATGTAGTACACAACTCGGGATGTCGTCTGGTCCCATGGATGCTGTATTCTTAGCTTTGGAGAGTGCGGTTTTTACTTGTGTTGTTGTTATTATCAGAATTTGGCAATCTTTTGGTATTGAGATGGGCCCTTTAGGGGGTGAGAGGGGGGTGAAGTTGGCACTGAATTGATCTGCCAGGATATTGGCAATATCCATGGGATCAGTATATTTAATGCCATTCTGTTGAAGCTCAGAGCAGATCTGAGCATTGCCATTTAGATTTTTGACATAGCTATAGAATGCCTTGTAGTTGTCTTTGGAATATTTGTCAATTTTAGTTTCGTAACTAGCTTTGGAGGATTTTATGAGGGATCTCAGCTTCTTACTGAGGCTGGTAAGGGAGTTTTTTTGCATCCTGGGATTTTCCTCTTTGCTGCAACAGCTTCTTCCTTTTGTTGTAAAGTTTGTTTATGTCAGGGGACCACCAGATTGGCTTCCTTTTTTGGAGGAGAGCATCTTGCTTCTATTTGGGATGGCATGACTCATGCACAAGTGGATGAGCTCGTACAGTGCCTTAGTGTAGGATTCAGCAGTCGAACTTTCAGTTCCCACCTGCATGGATGTCATGAAGTTTGTCACTTCTGACTTGAGTAGCATGAAGTTGGCTTTGGAAAAGTTTTTTACAGAGGTTTCATTACTGGGGGTTGGAGGAGGGATGTGGATGTCAAGGGTGATTAGCTTATGGTCAGACCTGACCAACGAGGGGGTGACCATAGGTGTGGAACATTAATTTCCCATGTTGGTAATGACCAGGTCTAGGATATTGGAGCCTCTGGTGGGACTATGGATTAGTTGATCCAGGGTATTGGAATGTATGAATTCCAAGAACCGTTGGGCAAAGGTGTTGGTACACGAATAGTTTTCCCAGTTAATGGAAGGGTAGTTGAAATCACCCAGTATTAGGGTGTTTGGTTGTATATTAATATTTTCCATTATGTTTAGAAAGGTGTAGTGAGAATCTTGGGGCATGGTGGGGGATCTGTAGCAAGCTACAATTTGGATTGCAGTCTTACCTAGTGTTAGTTGCACCTGGAGAATTTCAGACGCATTGTGTTGGGCAACTAGCCTGGTGGTGTGAATATCCTTGGTGAATATGGACACTCCTCCACCTTTAGTGTTTCGGTCCTGGTTTGGTGGCTGAAATGTGTGGTAAGAGTTGTAGCCTGGTATTGCAGGGGTGCTCTTTGGAGCCTTGAGCCAGGTTTCAGTTACTGCACAGATATCGTTGTTCTCCATTTTTAGGAGTGTCTTGAGAGAGAGTGCATTTTGAGGTTTAGACTTCTAGCATTGAGTAGCATTACCTTCAGATTTTGCATGCTTGTCCGTGTTACAGTGGTGGTTTTGTCCTTTGAACTTTGCCTAAAAAAGGCACTATAAGGGTGGCAAAAGCCTTAGCCAGTAACCTGAATCCCAGGGGTGACAGGTGCAGACCATGTCTGGCAAAGCATCATGGTCTGTCGATCATGTCATCCCAGGCATACAGATACTGGATCCCCTTTGAATGACACCAGAAGCTTAACCAATTGTTGAAGTCAATCATTTTGTCCTTATACTGTGGTATCATTCTGGGCAAAGGCAGGATGCTACTCAGGGCTAGGGTCATACCTGCCTGGGCCACATGATTGGAAAGCTCTTCCATGTCTCTTTTTATGTAGTCCAGTGAGGTTCATCTCAAGTCATTCACTCCAACATGGACAATGACAGAGTCATATTTGTACTTGTTGTGGAGTGACTTGAGTACATGTGCTATGTGGCAGATCTTGGCACCAAACAGGCAGCTGACTGTAATTTTCTCCTTGTTCAGCCTGGTGAGTGAGACATCATTGTGCCTGACTATAAAGTCACCTATGACTAAAGTGTTGGGTACGTTGTCTTGCCTTAGGGGCTGTTGTTGGGTGGCACACTTGTGTTGTGAGCTATGTGACACTTTGGTTGTGATTGGTGTTTGTTTGTGTTTCAGCTTCAGAGGTCCTTGTTGCTTGGGCAGGTTATTGTTAAGGGCCTCCGCATATGAAGGTTTAGTGTTGCTATGTGAGGGTTTTAGTTGTGTGGGGGCTATGTGTTGCTTAAGGTGTAGTGCAAGTATTAACCTTCTCCTCTTGACTGTCTAGCACAATCTTGGGTGGAGAGAGCTTTGCTTCCAATTTGGCTATGTAAGTGCATCTCTCACAGGTTGTAGTGTTGGGTGGTAGGAGGAGAGGGTTGTCTGTGTACATGAGGCAATTGCTGCATTGCCCCAGTATCCCCAGATTCACTAGGTGGACAGGAGAAATCACCAGAAGCTGACCCTTGGACATGCCTGGTTTGGTGCTTTTATTTGTAAAGTACAAGAGCTGTTTTCCCTTACCTTAGCAAGGTACTTTACAGTTATAGGCTATTTAGTGACTATGATTAATTTCTCCTTATTAACAAGGAGAGTTGAGTGCTTGTATCAGTTTAAGACTTCCTGGTGCTTTCCAGCAGGTTTTAGAGCAAATGCTAGTCACAGAGATGCTTAAAGGTAAGATGAAAAAAATTGTTTATCCTAAACACTGCAGTGTGCACCAGAGGAGTTAGATGTGAAAGTAGGTAACAGGTTTTACCTGTCTAAAAAGTTAAGTTTTAGTGGAGAGTCACTATTTTTAAAAAAGCAAGATAGATTGAAAGGAAGTGGTCACTTTTATATTCTGGTACTATGGAATACAGTAGGATGGCCAATAAATTTAAATAGTTGAAGGGGAGTGATTTCAGAAAATGATAATTTTGAGCTTACTCACACAAGCCAGTAAAAGCAGAGAGGAAATGAGATATATGGTCAAATTAACATAAGGGGCAAACAACTAGAAAGACAGTGGTGTTTAAGAACACAACAGTAACCAGGTGGGAGGATGGGGAAAAAATTCTGCCTGACTCACAAGAGACAGAGCTGTGGTCTCTTTTCAAGTTTTAATATGCAGTTAAAAGCAGAATACAAGTAAAACACAAGGTAAAGAAAAAAAAATCACAGTATTCAAAACAGAAAAGGCAATAAAGTAATACAAAATACAACACATAAAAAGCAAACTAACCTTTCCCTCACAGCAAAGTGTAGCAGAATCTGGGTGAGCTTTTCTAGTAAAGCTCTGAATTTTTTTTATTTTACCCCTTAAATAGAAAGTTTAGTTCCTAGCTCCACCCCCTCAGTTCACAGATGATTAACCTTAACTGACCTGTTTTTATTTGACTTGTATGTGTCCATTAGCAAATAGTTGGCCTCAGGCCTCAAAGATTCACACGTTGTTACCTCCCAAAAGTAATGATGATCACTGCATCCCCTCAGTTTAGCACCATACATTTGAAATGGGAAATCATAACAGAGAAGTTCAAAAGTAATGAAATACATAGCAGTTTCTGGCTTCACCACCCTCATAAGATCCAACTGGCAGGATGCAAAACAAGGAGAGTAACAAGAGCAACATAGCCTTCTTTGTGCCATAGCAGTAGCTCACTCTGGCTCCATTCCCTTGAAAGAACATTATACTCTTGCATGTTCCATGACAGGAATCCACCTTTGCCCCCCCCCCCTAAAACAGCAGTCTGTACTTTTTTGTGGCAGCCAACCTTCCATTAATTTGATGGCAACTGCATATCATATTGTTCCCAGTGAATATCCTCACACATTTTAAGGTAAATAATATAGATTGGCTTACACACTGCATGTCTCTGAGTACTGGTCAGATAACTGATGAATGACCAAGAAACACAGAAATGTAAGACACAGATGTATATTTATGAGGAATAATCATAGCAGGTTGTGTGGTCAGTAAGTGCACTACATCCAAATATATTACATAGAATACATTTACAAATAACAGGTCATGCCTTGATATCAGTGTATATTCAGTTGCACTTGGTTGTGTGAGGAACTGCATCATGTATTTGCTGCAAAGGTGCTTGTGGGGCAAAGATGGATAAGTCCCCCCTCCTGTTTTGTGATAGTGCATTGCAGTGAGAGTTGAGATCCAGACCTATGTAGTCATATCTCATGTGTACAAACAGTTTCTATTCTATATGTCATAGATTGATTTTCTGCATTTCAACAAATTTTCCATGTTGTATTCTTTTTTCTTTTCTTTTTTTTTTTTTTGGGGGGGGGGCACTGTTTTGATGAGGTGCCACTTAGTACAAACAGCTTTGGCTATGCACATTTCATTTGTGCATACAGCAGCAGTGCACAAACCAGATAAATGGGTCACCCAGGTAGCAGACAGAATTCAGACAGCCAGAAACATACACCAGATACATTTAATTAATACTATTGACCATTGCACAAACATATTCCCTAGCAGTGTACACCCTCTTGTACCATGTTTGCATGATGGTAAATAATGAGCAATACTTTCAAATGTTGTAAATCCAGAAAGCGAGCACTCCCAGTAAGCACAATACCTGCAATTTGGCAGGAAAACATCATTCTACATTGGTCTTGATCTGTGATAGGCATGGCTAGTGTTCCTGGAGAGGTTTTGAAATTCCGTGCTCAAAAATGGGGTGTCCAGGAGTCCAAATTGTTTGTTGGACTCCTAATGAATGAACATGAGCCCAGGCTGTTGTAGAGGGACTATCATGGCTTGGATTACAATGCAGAGGCATGGAATAGTCTGGCCCAGGCTCTAACCAGTGCTACCAGTATTCCCCGCACTGGTGAATAATGTAGGAACTGCTACACAGACCTCAGGATGAGGAAGAGGGATGCCCACAATTGTTGGATTGAAGAATGTAGGACTAGAGCACCCCACAGATGTGTAAGTATTACTTACAGAGACTACTTGTCAGAGTTAAAAGCTGGATATAGTCAGGATTGGTATGCTTAATGGTATTCTGTTGTGTTCTGTTTTTTCCACAGCTGTCACAGACTGGAAACTAAATATACAAACCCATGCCACTAAATTGGCATGGATGCAAGATGCATGTGGTATATATGCATCCCAGCAGTGGGGTTATTTCAGCATTAAAAGTTATGACGTATTTATTTAATTATACAGTTGTATCAAATTGAGCATTCATTTCCTAACTGTAATAGGGAAGTATGCATGCATTACTCTGGAGGGCAAAACAACAGTTCATTATTACAAAGTAGTCATAGGTTGTGCCTTCAAAATCCACACTTCCCAAATATACTATACTGTTAAGGTTTCATAAGTATTGCAATATAGCATCAGAGCTATAAAGCAGAGTCACCACTGTTTTTCTCTAAACTGTAATCAGTATATTTGGACCATGCATATGTGAAATGTATGCCCACATCAACTATTGCTTACTGCATTCTATAGTATATTGTGCATCTGATGGGATCTGGGTAGTCTTAACAGTAAACAATAAAAGCCGTATGCAAAAAAGGCTTAATTGTGATAACGTAATTTAAATGATGTTATCACAATTAAGCCTTTTTTGTAAATGGCTTAAAATTTTACTAGTTTCACTAGTATTAAATGGATGTGCTTGTAATTGTTTTTTATTTGAATTAGTTTGTGATGTTTCACATATGCATTTTTAAAAATGTTGTAATTTAGATATATAAAATTACATATGTTTATATTAACAATCTAATTTTTAAAAAAATTTATATAATTTTACTTTTTATAACAAACAACGTGGTTTTTATGACTTTTGTCTATTACTAGTAAGAATAGATGCTGGCTTCTTTAAATGTTGCGTTTTTGGCACCAATGAAGTTATTTAAATGTTAACAGTTTTTTCTGTCAGTGTTCTGAAGAAGCTCGCATTTTAGCGAGTGAAAGCGCTTAACCAGTTGTTACGTTGTCAATAAATCAGTGGATTTCACTTTTTCTGGAGACTTGGTTCTGTTCTGCTGTGGTTCATCTAATTTTGTGGAGTTGGTGTCCCAAGACACAGAGGTTTTGAGCGTTCTGTTTTTGTGACTTTTATTGGTTCACAGAATGCTTTTTATTTTTCGTTAACAGTAAACAAAGGTGTTTGTTAGGAGTTTGCAGTATTAAAAGCAAAGGTAATAGAATGGAGTCAAATACTTGTATCAATGCTTTGTATATCACTTAAGAAGTTACTAATGTTCTACCTTTTTCTTTGTCTGTTGGTGCACACCTACCCCAGATGGATACATTGCTCTCCATTGTTGTATTAAATAACACAAGGAGACAAAGATGTCAGACACTGCAGCCATCAGCGCAGTGAGGTGACAGTGATGACAGTTCACTAGGAGATGACTTGATTCTCACTGTCACCCACCTTGACGTCCACCCTCATCCCAACCATGGTGTTTACCCACCTCATGTGTCCTTCGGTTTCCTTGTCTGTTGTCTTGTTTGTTCTGTCTGTCTACAATTGATTCCTCATCTGCCCAACTTACTGCACTCAGACATTCCTACAGCCCTTCTCCAACATTCCTCTCTCTCTCAAAAAAAAAAAAAAAATGGGCACCTGTCCATCAAAAAAAAAAAAAATCAGCCCAAGCATATCTCTCCATTTTGCACGTGTCTTCATGACACACATGATTCTGTCCAAGTCTTTATATAACAGATTGTGTTGTGGTCACTCCTCTTTCTGGAGGTGACAGTCCAAATTCAGCAAAATTTGTGCATATATGTTCATGTTTTATTCTTGAAGAAATAGATAGCTATGGTTCTTTCCTACATCCTTCATGCACATTCCTGCCTTACTTTCATTTAATTCATCCCCTTGCTTACTCAGCATTTCGCCAATTTCCTGTCTTTCCCATTTCTTTTCTTTAAAGCATAATTGCGAGATGGTATGAATCACACACTAATGCACAACTACGGCAAAACCAATTCTAAGTATTATATAACTAGATTGGAAATCAGTACCATCTAGCCATATTTTAGACACGCCATACCAACTATCAAACTTCAGAATTTGGATTTACAAGTAAAATTATTTGACAGTGTTACCATACACCTGGATTCAAACCAAGTACCATCTGAACAAAAAAAATATATGTATCACTGTATTAACAGGTGATGCTACACGCTCAGTTGATTAGCAGGTGTATTTTAGAGTCTGTATAGCAAATGGCAGACTTAAATGTTGTATACACCTGCTAGTTAACCGAATCTCTGGCTGCAGGAATTAATGCACTTAATGCAATGATAAGTTCCTTTCTGGGGCAAATGGTTTAGCTACAGGTACTACATTAAAGTATTTTGGTATTATTGTTGATTATCAATGCTGCACAATACCCAACATCACACAACATTGTGCACTACTATCTGTACAAGACTAAATGAGTATCGTGCAATAATGATTTATAAAATATTACAGGGGATCACACAATGCTGCTTCATAGAAAATTAATGAAGATGATACAACATTAGTGACATGGGAAGCAAGTAAGGGGAAATCTTTCTTAAAATTTGTCACTTATTATTGAATGTATTAAATACATCTACTAGGTAACTGACTCAGTGGCAGAGGCGTTACTGCATTGTTGCTGGAGGCAGATGGTACTGGGTTCAAATATTGGTGGAAGTAATAATTCTCCACTGAAAATGGGCTTTTGGCCCAGTCAGACTTTCCCGGTAAACAAATATAAATAAATAAATAAATGTATGATACTTTAAATACATCTACTTATATTGCTGCCTTTTACCATTGCTTCACATTGGTGCACACTGCACACCATCTTGCAATAATTATTTAAAGAAAAGAAATGGGGAAGACAGGAAAGTGTTGAAATGGGGAGCAAGCAAAGGGATGGACAAAGTGAAAGCAAGGCAGGAAGGTGCAGGAAGGATGTAGTAAAGAACCATAGCTATCCAATTCTTCAAGAATAAAACACATATGCACAAATTTTGCTTAATTTGGATGGTGATGGGCACATGAGGTGGGTGAGCACCATGGATGGGGAGATGGTGGGAGATCGCGGTCCCACGCACATCGAGGCAGATGACAATGAGAATCTAATCCTCACCCAATGGACTGTCATCATTGTCTCCTCACTGCATCACTGCCTGCAGTGCCCAATGTCTGCACCTTCTATGGGTGCTCTGCATGAGGATGGAGAGCAGATGGTCCATCCGACATAAGCGTGTGCCAACAGTGTGGCACACAATCCTACACACCATCCTTGGCAGTTCATCATGGGTGGTAAACTCACCCCTTCCATACTGCTCCTGGAAGGAGTCACAGCACTATCCTCCAGGGAGGGGCTGGGTAGTGCATGGGTGACAGACAGTTTGCTACCAGGTTCTGCACCAGATGTGGTGCTACCAGGTTATGCACCAGATGTGCTGGGCAGTGGTGCTGTAGCCAGTGGAATGGGGGCTGGTGGATCCCTTGGGATATTTCTACCCTACTGTGCTGTGAGAAAAACAAAAAAATTAAAAAATAAAAGAGTTGGGGGTGAGAGAAAAAAAAGGAAGAACATTAGTAGCTTCATGTGTGACATACAAAGCATTGATACAATTATTTGACTCTATTCTGTTACCTTTACTTTTAACACTACAAACTCCTAACATGTTTCTTCCTTATTTTTAAGTCTACCTAGTTCATAACAGAGGCACACTATAGTAGAGATTGTAGCCACCAATCCTTGATTTATGCATATATTGCACATATGCATGTTCCAATTATACTGATTACAGTTTACAGAAGGTCATTTGTGCCACTGGTACAGAGGTATGAAGTTACATTCCAATAATGATGAAAACCTAACAGTATTGTATATTAGGAAAGTGTGGTTTTTGAACCCACGACTGAGGACTATGCTAAAATACTATACTGTTCTGTCCTACAGACTACTGCATGTATACTTTCCTTTAGAAATTAGAGAGTGCTTATACCTGTTTGATACTCTGCAGGTCACCTTGAATACCTGGCTGCTTCTGGTCATAGTTGTCTTTTTTTTTTATATATTTAATTTTCAATAATTGGTCACCCTTTGAAGGGTGTGTAATCCTGTCTGACTCTGGTGGCAGTGTTTACATTTTGTACTGGGGAGGGAACACAGCTGGAAATCTGTGTCAGGCTTCCCATAAGTGTTTAGGTGTGTGAGATTTAAATTTATTTTGAGTGTGAGTGACTCAGATGTCTTAAACTGGAACACATTGCTCTGAAGTGTATGATAAGGGATTACATTTAGGATGGACAGAGATATACAGTCCAGGACCATGAAACAGAGCATATTCCTGTTGTGCTCTTAAGGGAAATTGTGGAATTTTACTCTTGTGTGCTCTGTGCTCTGGTGTTTTCTGTGGTGCTTCCACACTGGAGTCAGTAGTGAGGATTGAGGTTTAGAGATGCATACTCACTGTTATTTGAGAATATGACATTACTGTTTTGTGCTACAGACGAAGGCATGCATAGTTTATTTTATAGTTGAAATATGCATGCTCAATTTAATGCATCTCTATTAAATACCAGCTAAGCTGTCATTAACTTTTAATGCTACAAAATTACTATAAAAATTATTATTATTAAAATACTATTTAGACAGTACTGTTCTGATGCATACATACCACATGCTGCTCACATCGTTACTAGATGTGCGGCATGGGACTGAACATTCAAGTCTCTCTCCTCAGCTTTACCTCTTACAATTACTCACTGAAATTTATACTTGCACATTTGTGGGGTGTCCCCTGCCTTGCATTCCCTGATCCAAAGGTCGAGGGTATCCTGCTTCCACCTCCGGAGGTCATCAAAATGATTTCTACATTGCTCATCTGTGCAGGGGATACCTGTCGCACTGGTTAAGGCCCTGGCAACACTATTCCAGAATGCAGATTTATTTTCTGAGCCTGACTAGTCCCACTGCAGCATCATGAGCCCATGCACTTTAACTAGCAGTCCAACAAAAACCTTGGACTCCTGGACACCCCAACACTGCGTCCAAAAGCACACACCCTCTGCAGCAACTCCAGACATGTTCAAGCTCAGTCTAATGAGCATTTCCCGCCAATTGCATTTTATATGCTGCTGTTTCCCACCTATTGCACATCTCACACTTACTGACAGTGCGCACATTTTGGTTTTGCAACATTTGAAAATGTTGCACATCACTTACCATTGCGCAAACACTGAAGGTGAGGGTGTGTACTGCTGGGCATCATGTCTGCATGATGTAAAGCTATGTGCAACAGTGGCAGGCACTGCAGTTTCAAGATCAAAAGAACCATGTCTACGGTTCTCCTGCACTTACAGCTTTTGCCACAAAAGGTTGAGAAAACAGTTGTGTATATTACACTTAATTGCTATAATCTGCAATCTCACAAGAGTAAAACAAAATTTGCAAAACCATATTCTAAAACCCTGGACCATCTGCATTCCACACCTACATTTAACACCTGCTGCCACGGGATTAGTGATATTATATTTGCTATCTTAGTAGTTATTTCAAGTTTCTTGCTGTTAATTGCAGAGCAATGCGCTTACCATGTTTGAGCACTGTACAGTATTATTAACTGAATGCATTCAGTCTATATGTGTGACTGTCTGGGTCTTGTCTACAACCTGGTTTTTGCGCTGCTGCGCTTCATACAAACCAGGTGAGCACAGTTAAATGGGTCTATATTATATTATTGCATGCTTACAAAAGCAAACGATAAATAATCGACCCCATGTAAGCAAAAGCTTACAACATCGAAACCTCAGAACAGCGATTTGTTTTCCAAGGGAGTTCCCAAAGTTCCCCCCACACCCCCCCACTTAAATATACCAACTCCAATATCGCACTACAGTGCCAAAAACGGCAAAGTAACAAAAGCAGCCAAGCAAATTCTTTCCCATTGAAAGAATTCGCTGAAAAAACGCTTCACTATTTTACCTTTTCGCTCTTTTCAGTACGATCAAGATGCATTCGACAAACTGCATCTGCGATCTGGTAATAGGAACCCCAGCTAAACATGTTTATGCCAAGCAGTGCATCACGTAAACACTGGCAAGAAAAAAAAACAGAAAACAAAAATAAATTAAAACACAGAAGGCAGACTGTCCACAGTTTTGCAGAATGCCCAGATATTTGCATCATACTTTTGGCCTGTTCCTTGTAAAATGTGTAGTTTATTGTGAAATCACTGAAGATTGCCGTCAATACATAATGACATGCACTTCTGTTCTGTACTTCATATTCTTTAGAAAATGCATGATTGCCCTTTGTCCCCTCATTAGTTTACTGTTTGACCACATTACTGGCACTACAATGTTGTGTGGAATGATCCACATTCAGTATATAGGTTTCCCAGCCAGTAACACTGGGGCGAGCCATGAAACTTTGCTTACACGTGCCATACATCGTTAATATTCATTGAGGGGGGTGGGAGGTTGGCATAACGATTAAGATGTTTACCTTACAGACACAAGATTCAGGCTTTGGTTCTCACATGGGGTAATTGGCTAGGCTTAAAATGGCCCACAAGGGCAGTTAGCCTAGTACTAACCTATGAATGAGGCTGCACGATGCCACACAATAAGCAGTATTGCATATCAGAATGCACTCCGTGTAGGCTCTGTACAGAACCTATATGGAGTTTATTGAATCCGGACCTTTGTTATGATCTATACTTAGAAATAGCTAATGACCAGCTGTAACATGTTTATTTACTACAGAAATATCGCAATACAAAAATATAGTAACAGTTACATAAATAATAGTGGTTTAATCTCTTACAAATATATCAGATATGCTGTACAGGTAAATAATAGCTGAAAACATTTTGCATAGCAGGAATCACAACTAGGATGCCTGTGCTATAACATGAGAGGTCAGATCCAGTTTCATTCAGGCATTCATGCTATTTTAGTCAGACTGATAAGAGGAACAAGGTAGTCTCTCCACTCCTAAAATACAAGCAGTTATGCAAACAATCAGAAACTCAAAACACTTTAGCATGATAAAGCAGTTTATAGCAAGTACTTCAACATACTGTGGGTGTAAAACATTTTATACACAGTAAAATCTAAGCAAACCTAATGACATACAAACTTGTGAATACGTTACTCACCTGCAGAGTTCTGTATATTAACCATCTTATACTAAAGCTGTACATGGTGCTCGTCCCAAAGTTATGTGAAAAAGGAATTACAACACATAAAGTGAGATAGTTCTACACTGCAGAATTCAGCAATTGTAAATTGTCAACAAGGGAGGTACATCAGAGAACAGAATTCTCAAGTACCTTGCAAGTGGGAGACAGCATTTAACAATTATGTCACTATAAAGGAAGATGAAAACAGTTCAAAAATGCCGCAGGTAAACATGCTTGTGTTTTTAGTCTGAAGTACACGTTGTCGTTTACCAAGAAGTCCTAGAGATGGGGTTCCCCTTTTAGCAGCAGAGAAAATGTAAGCAGCTAACTGTGGGTTGAGTAATAGTTCATTAGTGTTCACATGGCTTCGATCTTTCCTTAAAGTGATAGGCATTAGCAGCCCTAGAGATCTTGTTAGAAATGGGATTTTCCATTTCACCAGTACAAGGTAGCAGCAGAGAAATTATATGCAGTTAAGGGGATGTATATTATCTGACTGCCAATCTTCCAAATCTTTCATTAAATGAATTAACGTGAACATATCTCATGCCCCTCTCCTCTTCATTCTAGGCCTTTCCTGACATGCAGCAACATTATCATAGAGCGTCAAAAGACAAGTGAAGTTAATGTTGTTGTGTCTTTCGGCTTTTCCTGGTTAGGGGTCACCACAGCGGAACTCCGGTCTGCTAATGATTAGCAGGTGATTTTTTTTTTACGTGCTGAGTTGCCAGCCCTAATGTACAACCTTCAATGAAGGTGCACCCATTCACGCATGTCTCCACACAGAAAACGCTCTAGCTGAGAGTCGAACCGGTCAGCATCTTATTGTGAGGCGACAACGCTAACACAGCACCACCACTGTGGATATCAAGTGAAGTTAATAACATCATGAATGAAACTCCAGTAGCGCTCATCTTCTTTGTTCAAACTCAGGAAAGTCCCAAAATCAGGGACAATTTTTAAATACTACTGTAATTCATTTAAAACATTAACAAAACAAGTTAGCATAATCATATCTTTTCTGTATAAAGTGTATGCATGAAAGGCTAATGTCTTAACACTTTTGACTGACTGTAACCCTAAGTGATTTACCAGAAAATAAAAAAATTACAAGGGGAGGACAAAAATATAAAGAAAAACTCAAGGACCCTCTGCAAAAATTAGAGACAGTTGAGAACTAACCCCAAAGAAAATTCACTCTATCACTTTCTGAAAATAAGATTTTTTTTTGTGGATTATAAGGACTGCATCTTGTCTATAATGTAAAGCACTTAAGGTATTTTATTTTATTTTTCATTTTCTATAATGTAGTCACAGTAAGTATCTTTTTTAACATTTTATCAGTGTAAACTCCAGAATTTATTTTATTTTGATTTGTGACTTTCACATGAAGTCTCAAGCCCTAATGTTTTCAAATGTGTAGCTCACTTTTCACGGTACTCATATTTTCAAATTGTGTTCATGGAGAAACTGCTGAAACAGCAGTCTTGGTCAGTTTTCCTGCGGCTGGAAGTTATACTTTGGCTCATAATGACTTTGCTACAATCACCAACATTTCTGAAGTCGTAAATTAATCTGTCTGAAAAACTGGATGCATTAGATCCAGATGTTTTGCTGTATGGTGCCGTGGCTTAGTTAAAGTGCCTGCTTAGTAAACAGGCGATCCTGGGTTCAAATCCCAGCGGTACCTTTTCTTCAAGGTTGTCATACAGACATCTCAATACAAATTTGCATACTGGCTCTTTGCAACTTCAGTTAAACATTCTCTGCATGGGAGAGTGGCCTAATGGTTAAGGTGTTTGCCTTACAAACACAAGGTGCAGGATTTGAGCCTCACAAGGGATAATTGTCTAGGCTTACAAGGGCAGTTAACCTAGTACTAACCTATGTATCTCATTCCAATCTGAATTCCAACAAAGCCACAGAAAGTGCAGTATTTAACTTTGTGTGCTGCATACAGAGAGCTAATAAACAGGAACACTGCAGATGGAAAAGTGGAAGTTATCATTGGAGCCCTCATTTGTGGAATTCCGGATTTGTTATTACACTTTGGCATCAAATTCTAATGCAGTCATGGGGCAATAAATTGTCTGCCCCAGAGATCCTTGTTTATTCTTGTACATCTGGAGAACTGTTCTGAAGATGCTTTATGGAGTTATTGCAGTTACAGAAATGCAAGCTCCCTGCACCCCCCCCCATGTCCACTGTTAATACATATGTATATGTATGTATATATATATATATGTGTGTGTGTGTGTGTGTGTGTGTGTGTGTGTGTGTGTGTGTGTGTATGTATATGTGTGTATAGAAATATATATATATATATATATATATATATATATATATATATATATATATATATGGATCCCTATCACATCCCCCAAAAATTTGAAATTACCCATACTTAAATATACCAACTCCAAGATCGCACTACAGCGAAGGAAAGGGAAATCTCCCATTCTGCGCTGTATGCAGAAGCACGGAACGGGAGGTTTCCCATGTCCCCACTGTAGTGCGATCTCAGAGTTTGTATATCTAAGTAGGAGATGGTGTGGGGGGCGCAGGTGGGCTTGCCCCCTGCAGAAAAGTTGTTTTTATGTTTTCTGTTTTTTTTATGCACTTTCGATTTTCGAGTTCCGAAAACTCGATCTGGGTTTCAAGTTTTTGGTAATTCCATAATCTAAAGTGAACCTATATATATATATATATATATATATATATATATAATTGGCTTAGTTTCTGGTGTCATTCTAAGGGGGGTGCAATATTTGTCAGCATGGAAGGAGATGGTCAACAGACCATGCTGCTTTGCCAGGGATGGTCTGCACCTCTCCCCTCTAGGCTTTTGAATACATTGTCTTCCCCCATAGTGCCTTTTTTAGGCAATGCCATACTGAAAGTACTTCTGACATAGCAAATCAAAACCAAGAAAATCTAAAGGTATTACTGTTCACTGTTAGGAGTCTAAACAAAAAACTCCACTCCCTAGAAGCTCTCTTTACACTAGAGAATGCTAACATCTCTGCGGTCACTGAGACATGGTTTAAAGCCATGGAGAGCACACCAACAGTGTAAGGCTATAATGCCTTCTACACATTTATGCCAGCTACTTCACAGGCAAGGACTAAAGGTGGAGATGTCTCTATTTACATCAAAAATACATATACTTCAAGGCTTGTCAGACAGGAAAATGCACTTGAGCTGCTCCATGTTCAGATCACCACAGGTAAAATCCAATAGCACTTCCTTGCAAGCTATAGGTCCCCCTCTATGACCCAGGAAACCCATACCATGTATTTAAACTTATTAGGAACACTAACCATCCAACCCAATACCACACTCATGGGTGACTTTAATTACCCCACTATTAATTGGGAATCCTATATGACACCAAACATACATGCACAGAGATTCCTGGATTTTGTAAACCCAAACTCCCTGGATCAGATAGTCAATATACCAACCAAGGGTGCAACCATACTGGATCTGGTCCTCACTAATATGGGAGACTGCTGCACACCCTCTACTGTAATGCCTTTCCTAGTAAGGTCAGACCACAAAATGGTCTCCTTTGAAGTAAAAATAAAACCTGGACCCCCAGCTAAACCTGGAATATTCAGGAACTATTCTAAGGCTAACCTCCTGCTATTAAGTGAGAACCTGGCAAAATAAATTTCAAGTCCCCATGAACCCTGAGAACACTGCTGTCTATGAACTGTTCACAGAAACCTTACACAGGCTTCTTAGCTGCATAGAGGCAGCTGTACCCACCGGGAAGAAGTACAGAACTAACTCAAAAAACAAGCCACCCTGGTAGAATCACAAAATCAATAGGCTGTATAACAGGAGGAAGAAAATCATGGCAAAAATTAGGAGGTGCAGAACCCAATAGGATAAAAGCACTCTCATCAAGCTAAACAAACAACTCAGAGGACAAATAAAGTCTACCAAAGACAAACGAGGTAAGTTTGGCCTCCCAGGCCAAGGACAACCATAAAACATTCTTTAGCTATGCCCCCAACCTCAAAGGCAATACATAATTGTGTGCAGAGCTCATTGTAAATGGAGCCACCTATACTGAGCCAGAAGATATAGCAAACCTCCTGGCTGATAAATTCAGCTCCAACTTTACCCTCTCTCTCCCCTCAACCTTCCCTCAGGAAATATCATCAAATATAACTCCCCCTACTATCACTAGAGAACAGGTCCTTAATGCTCTCTCTAAGACCAAGAACACTACATCAATAGGCCCAGACAATATCCCAGGATGCCTTCTATATAGCATGAAACATGACCTATCAGGGCCACTGGAATTACTATTTAACTGTAGCCTCCAAACAGGTTTTGTGCCTCATGAATGGAGAAAAGCAACAGTCATCCCTCTGCAAAAAGGTGGGCCATCTACAGACCCTGGGCACTACAGACCCATAAATCTCACTAGTCTTATATGTAAATCCATGGAAAGAATTATCATGGCGATGATCAGTAGAGATATAAAACCTCCAGACACTGGACCCAACCCAGTTTGGTTTCGTCAAGTGCAGATCATGCCTACTCAACCTAGTGGACTTCTTTGAGAAGGTCATCAAAATAATGGATGAGGACAAAATCGTTCACACTGTCTACCTTGACCTGGCCAAGGCATTTGACACAATATTCCACTCAGGCATTGTTAACAAACTCAAGAGGGTAGGTTAAAACCCGTATGTCACCCGGTGGATAGCCAACTGGCTCACAGACAGGACCCAGGAAGTTAGAATTGGGGAGTCGATTTCTACAAAGAGGCCAGTCACAAGTGGAGTCCCTCAGGGATCAGTCCTTGGACCGCTCCTTTTTGGCATTTACTTCTCAGAAGTCAAGGCCAATGTCAGTGGTCTCTGGCTGACTAAATTTTCAGATGATTGCAAATTAGGAGCTGTCATTGAATTTCACACTGACACACATGTTCTTCAGGAGGAGCTGACACAGACAAACAACTGATGGTCAAAGCCATGGACTAAAACTAAATGCCAAGAAATGCATAATAGTATCCTTTGGTAAGTCATCCATCCCTGGTAACTATCATATTGACAACACACCCCTTAGAGTTGACCCAGTAGTCAGGGACTTAGGGACACACATAGATAGTAATCTAGCCTTTG
>NC_056739.1:739404307-739409307 GCF_019279795.1 Protopterus annectens
TACATCACAGGCCTTTGCCTCATCAGTACTTAACCAATTTATTCACATCATGCTACAACATGTGGGGGAGCATATCTGGTTCCCAAGGACACTAGAGGAGGCAGAGAGTACCATGAGCATATCCTAAATAATTGCATTATTCACTGATATCATGGGCCACACAGATAGCACTCATGTTACTCTTAAGGCCTCACATTGTCTAGAAGGATAGAGATACATAAATAGGAAGGGCTGTACTCCATGAATTACCAAGTGATCTATAGTACCATGAATTACCAAGTGATCTATACTACCAAGGACATTGTCTATAATGTATCTGTACACCACCCAAGCAGTTCACATGAATCGTACATTTGGCACTTGATGGTTACCTGGTTAATAGGTGCATAGACATAGCAGAAAGAATGTCTTACACATAAAAATAGCATGCATGCCAGGAGCAGGCCATATACAAAGTTGTGCCTTGTGTGTTGTGTGTTGCAAACAATGTTGGATATGTCCTTGAGCCATAGATGATGACCCTCATTCACAACCTACAGACTTCTACTTCTTCTTTTTCTTTTGGCTGTTCCTGTTAGGGATCTCCACAGCGGAACATTTGTTTCCATTTCTTCCTGCCCTCTGCATCGTGCTCTGTCACACCAAGCAGCTGTATGCCCTCTCTCACCCTCTCTCACCACATCCACATCATAAACCTTATCTTAGATCTTCCTCTTTTCCTCTTACCTGGCTGTTCCATCCTTACCATCTTCCTCCCAATATACCCAGCATCCCTCCTCAGCATATGTCCAAACCAACGCAATCTTGCCACTCTGGCTTTGTCTCCAAACTGTCCAACCTGGGCTGACCCTCTAATATACTCTTTTCTAATCCTGTCCATCCTCATCACACCCAGTGCAAATCTTAACACCTTTAACTCTGCCACCTCCAGCTCTGACTCCTGTCTTTTCGTCAGTACCACCATCTCCAACCCATATAACAAAGCTGGTATAACTACCATCTTGTAGACCTTCCCTTTCACTCTTACTGGCAACCATCTGTCACAAATCACTCCTGCCACTCTTCTCCACCCACTCCACCCTGCCTGCACTCTCTTCTTCACCTCTCTTCCACACTCACCATTACTCTGAACTGTTGATCCCAAGTATTTAAACTCATCCACCTTCACCAACTCTACTTCCTGCATCCTCACCATTCCTCTTTCCTCCCTCTCATTCACACACATATATTCTGTCTTAGTCATGCTGACCTTCATTCTTCTCCTCTCTAGAGTATATCTCCACCTATCCAGGGTCTCCTCTACCTGTTGCCTACTCTCACTACAAATCACAATGTCATCTGCAAACATCATAGTCCACGGGGACTCCTGTCTGATCTAGTCTGTCAACCTGTTCACCACCATTGCAAATAACAAAGGGCTCAGAGCTGATCCTTGATGTAATCCCACCTCCATGTTGAAGGCATCTGTCACTCCTACTGCACACCTCATCACTGTCACACTGTCTACGTGCATATCCTGTACCATTCTTACATACTTCTCTGCCACTCCCGACTTCCTCATACAATACCACAACTCCTCTGTAGGCACCCTGTCATATGCTTTCTCTAAGTTCACAAAGACACAATGCAACTCCTTCTGACCTTCTCTATACTTATCCATAAACAACCTTAGGGCAAACATTGCATCTGTAGTGCTCTTTCATGGCATGAAACTGTACTGCTGCTCACTAATCATCACCTCCCTTCTTAACCTAGCTTCGACTACTCTTTCCCATAACTTCATGCTCTGACTGATCAGTTTTATCCCTCTGTAGTTACTACAGCTCTGCAAATCACCCTTATTCTTAAAAATGTGTACCAATACACTTCTCCACTCCTCAGGCATCCTCTCACTTCCAAGATTCTGTTAAACAATCTGATTAAAAACCAACTGCTATCTCTCCTAAACACCTCCATGCTTCCACAAGAATGTTATCTGGAGCAACAGCCTTTTCATTCTTCATCCTCTTCATAGCTGTTCTTACTTCCTTCTGCTAATCTGTTGCACTTCCTGATTCACTATCCCCACATCATCTAACCTTCTCTCTCTCTCATTCTCTTCATTCATCAGCCCCTCAAAGCACTCTTTCCATCTGCCCAACATATTCTCCTCACTTGTGAGTACGCTCTCCTTGTTATCCTTTATCATCCTAACCTGCTGCACATCTTTCCCAACTTGGTCCCTCTGTCTAGCCAATTGGTACTGGTCCTTTTCTCCCTCATTAGTGTCCAACCTTTCATACAACTCTCCATATGCCTTATACTTAGTCTTCGCCACCTCTCTCTTTACCATATGTCTCATCTCCTTGTATTCCTGTCTACTTTCTTCATTTCCCTGACAATCCCACTTCATCTTCACCAACCTCTTCCTCTGAATACTCTCCTGTACTTCCTTATTCCACCACCAGGTCTCCTTGTTCTCTTTCCTATGTCCAGATGTCACACCAAGCACCTTTCTAGCTGCCTCTCTTACCACCTCTGCTGTGGCTGCCCAGCTATCTGGTAGCTCTTCACTCCCACCCAGTGCCTGTCTTAACTCTTCCCTAAACCCCGCCTTACAGTTATCCTTTTTCAACTTCCACCATTTGATCCTTGGCACTCCCCTCACTCTCCTCCTCTTCTCCTTGATCACCAACATCATCTTACAGACCATCCTAGGCTGCCTAACTACATTTTCCCCTGTCACCACTTTGCAGTCTCCAATCTCCTTCATACTGGCCCTCTAGCATAGGCTATAATCCACCTGTGTGCATCTTCTTCCATTCTAGTACACCACCCTATGCTCCTTCCTCTTCTTAAAATACGTATTCACCACAGCCATGTCCAGACTGACCCTCCTGCATAGGATATAATCCACCTGTGTGCATCTTCCTCCACTCTTGTACGTCACCCTATGCTCCTCCCTCTTCTTAAAATACGTATTCACCACAGCCATGTCCATCCTTTTCGCAAAATCCACTACCATCTGACCTTCTGCATTCTTCTCCTTAACACCATATCTACCCATCATTTCCACATCCCCTCTGTTCCCTTCACTAACATGCCCATTGAAATCTGCTCCAATCACCAGTCTCTCACCCTTAGGTACAGTCACCACCACTTCATCCAACTCATACAAAATTTTTCTTTCTTATCCATCGCACACCCAACTTGCGGAGCGTATGCACTAACAACATTCATTATTACACCATCAGTTTCCAGCTTCATAAACATCACTCTATCCAACACTCTTTTCACCTCCAAAACACTCTTTGCATACTGTTCCTTCAAGATAACCCCTACCCCACAACCTATAGACAATGAAGAAAATGACATACATTGTTGCCCATGTTAAAACAAAAATCATAGTGGAATGAGTTTTCCGACTTTTGAAAGGTAGATTCTGTTATGTAGATACTTTAGTGGGGCACTACAATATAATCTGGAGATATAGAGCAAAATACTTGCAGTGTTTGACATGCTACACAGTACAGCCATATCAGCACAGGTGGTATAGGTGGAGAATGTCATGCCAGGGCATACTGTAAGTGACATAGTCACAGCAGAAAAGCAGGGAGGAGATTTAGGGGAGAAGACAATGGGAGGAGCTACAACCAATACAGAGATGGGTGAAATTCACTGTGGCACTGACAAAGTGGTAGCATTTGGCTCACAACTGTAAGTCATGACATAGATGACACACATAAATGAGATGTATGCTATAACAAATTCAAGCTATTTATAGTAGCGTGTTATCTGGCCATGCTGTGCATCAGACATTAACAAATCCACAGAGGATGGGGATAGACAGGGCAGGGTCACCATCATTTACACAGGCAAGGAAGAATACAGGTGACAGTTTACTGCAACACCACAATGTGGTGCAAGGCCACAGGAATGGAATGTGGTAACACCCTAGGTAACTCTGCGAGTCAGGGATCATATCTTCAAGTGAAAAGGTGGGCATGCCATTACATCTTTTTCATGGCAGGGATGGGACTGAAATATGGACCTTCACTGGCCACACTGAAGAGGTGTCCTGTGTTTAGAGGGGTCTATATTAAATCAGCGAATGCTTAAAAAAGCGAACGCTGATTTATCAACCCCATGTAAGTGAAAGCTTACAATCCCAAACACTTAGAACAGCGATTTTTTTCCCAGGGAAAACAATTGCTGTTTCAAAAAAGAAAAAAACTTTAAAACATTACATAAAGTGGGGGGCTTCGCCCCCACACCCCCTGACGTGGGAGGCTGTGCCCCCCCCACACCCCCCTACTTAAATATACCAAGTCCGAGATTGCACTACAGTGACGAAAATGGCAAAATAACAAAGGTGGCCAAGAAATTTCTTTCCCAAGGAAAGAATTTGCTTATATGGCATTTCAGTATTTTGCTGTTTCGTGCATTCAAGTTCGATCAAGACGCATTTGAAAGAATGCATCTTCGATCATATAATTGGGAACCGTTTAGAGCCCAGTGAATCTCTCTGCTCATAACCAGGTGTACTAGGCTGCATGTTAGCAAGTGATAGTAAAGGTGCATCTGCAATGGTGTGTCCTCTCATATGGGACATCCTGTGCATGTCCCCCTCATGTCTGGAACCTCTTACAGCTATGATGTTCATAACCTTAGAGAATGTGTGGATGACAGTTGTGTAGCATGCATGCACCTATGGAAACAATATTCACTACCAGAGACCTCTGTAGTAGTGTGATCTTATTGTGCCAATACTCATGTCACAGTGCATTTGCCACATGTCCTCAAGCATGCCACTTAGCACACTCACAAACTTCACCTTGTGTATGTAGTATCTGTTTGCACCTGCATCAGTGACCTACTCATCTGCTGGTTGGTTCTGAGGGTTATACACATATTGTGGACAGTACAAGGGTCATGGCACCATCAGACTCCCTTGTGGTGGATAGGCTCATATCAGAGGTGGTGTCCATATCAGATACTGCATGGGGGGTCAGGAATAGCCT